>NW_027069808.1:79744-216846 GCF_002906115.3 Quercus suber
AAAAAAAAAAAAAAAAAAACCAGAAATCTCACCCTCAAGATACCCAAGCCAAGAGCACATAATCAGAAATCTTAAAACCCAGATATGCATTAATAGCTTATTTAATCTAATCACCTGAAACCCTTGGATATTTTGATTTTGTAATGTATGTCAAGTCCAGGTTTCATAGGCCTAAGATGCAGCTCAAAAGAAGACTGTTGTTTATGAGTAATTCATATTTTGGACATCCATTCAATCGATTGAAAGATGATTTTTGAGGGATGTTGAATTTGATAGTGGCTCAATGCATTGAAAATTGTGAAACCAAAATCTAATTATGTGAATCAAGTAGATTGCTGCCTTGTTTTCACTCCCTACTTGACATCATATAAAAGGATTATTATGGCATGACTTCAACAAGAGGTTTAGAGAGAGAGAGAAGGCCTAAACTTCATTTTGATCAACCTATGATTCAAAAGTCTTTATTCAACAATGGAGTTGGTATTTTGGTGATCAAGAGCTAAAGTCACAGAGTCTATTATCTAAATACGTTGCAGTAGAGAACAAATTTTTATGGTGGTCCTTGGAGTCGTTTAGAGGGTCTAATTGTGATCACAGATGCAGATCGTGAGAGAAGGGAGAGAACGGATTCATAGGGAAGAGTCCAAAAGGTCTGAAACTGGGCTGGGGTCATGAGAAATGAGAGAGAAGGAATTCATAAATTGGTTTTGAGGTGGCTTGTTTGTTTGTATTAATTTAGTACAAACCCAAAAATAAATTGTATTATTCTAGAACAAAAACTATCAAAGAAAACGAAGAGATAAACACAGAATCATGGGTTTGTACAATGCCCTTAAGTGTTTGACAATGTCTTTTTAATGGCTTAATGCACATACTCTATAAAGGGTATGTCTAATTTTAGCTAAGTATTTTGCCTCTCACACTTGGCCAAACAGAATTTTTAATTATACCAAATTATTTATTAATTCACAAAATTGGATTCCCATAGTAATATGAAGGATTTTAGTGTCCCACTTGAAAGTTCAGTTTTGATTATCTGTACAAGCTATTCAATAGCTACCTAATGATGAAAATTTGTGATCTTTGCTGAGATTTGGTGATGCAAAGATTACGACAGAGAAGAAACTAAGCGAAGAAGAAAATTGAATAGAGACTAAGAAATCTTAACTAACTTGAGATCAACTCTAGCAAACTAAACCGACTCATAACAGCTTTTTTAACGAACTCACTATAACGGCTACATAAGATGACACCGTTTGGTGCTTTACACTTAAAAAGGCTTTGTTAAAACGTCATCATTTGTACCAGTAGTAATATCACGTTGATAGGCCACTGTTTTAATGACGGCACGTGAGGCCTAATAAGAAAACCCATAGTTTGATTATTATTATTATTATTATTATCAAGGTTAAAATGGAAGTTACATCTTTTAAGTTTTCAGTCATCTGACTTTACTTTCATTTAATTGAGTTTTCTAAATTTAAAATTTATTCAATTTAGATATTTTGTCCAATTCCGTAAAAATAAATGTCATTAAATATACAATTAACTAACGGAAAAATAATTATCACATAAAAAATGTATAAAATTAACAAATAATTTTATTTTTTTTATCTAAAAACAATATATTTTTTTAATGACATTCTTTTTAACAAAATTGGATAAAAGACTTAAATTGAATAAATTTGAAAATCACTAACTCAATTGAACGAAAGTAAAGTTAAATAATTGAAATACCAAATTTGAGATCAATTAGCATTTTAGCCTTTTTATTTATTTAATATTATTTTTCATGTACATTTATGCTGTTTTGCGGGTTCTAATTAGTTTAACTGTTAAAGTCTAAAATGGTTGAACAAGAGATCTAGGTTCAATCTCCGCTTACACTAAAAACCAATTGGTATCTTAGGGTGAGTTTGGTTCAGCATTTTGTGAAAGTGCATAATGAAAAAGTTGAGTTTTTAAAAAGTTCATAATGAAAAAGTTGAGTTTCAAAAAGCTAAGTGTTTGGTAAAACTGTTAAAAAGTGCTTTTTGAAAAAGTTGAGTGTTTGGCTAGCACTTATAAAAGTGGCAGTTTGAGGGATAAATTACCAAAAAAGACAATGTATATATAAGGGAGTTTATTTCATACTTTTTTTTTTTAATGCGAATTTATTTCATACTTAAATCAACTACTTCATATACTTAAATCAATTTTTCTTTTTCTAAAAAAATTATTTTTTTCTCATCAATATTAACTAATAATAACCTACCACTTAAGATTTACTGTGAAAATATTGTGAAATTATTGTGATAATTGATACTGATTTTAATTTGAACGTACTCTTACAATTATTGTTTTCTCTTTTTTAAAAAATATTTTTTTCTCACCAATATTAGCTTATAATAACTTACTACTTAAGATTTATTGTGAAAATATTGTGATAAAAATTGATACAAATTTTAATTTTAACATACTATTAAAATTATTTTTTTCTCTTTCTAAAATAATTATATTTTTTTTCACCAATATTAGCTAATAATAACCTATCCTTTAAAATTTATTGTGAAAATATTGTGATAAATATTGTGGTAGTATTTTTAAATTAGTTCTTTGACTTTCTTTCACCTATACGTTTCCTCTTTTCTTTTCTTTTTTTTCTTTTTTTTTTCTTCTCTTGCATTTTGTCCACCACACACGTGCCCCATAGGATTCCTTCATCTCCTTTTTTTTCCCTTTATATTCCACTTGATTCCAGAGCTTTCTTTTCTCCTTATTTCCCCAGCTCTCTCATTCTCTGCTCTCTCTTTTTTTTTTTTTTTTTCTTCTTTTACTTGATTCTCTAGCTCTCTCTCTTTGATACTTGATTCCATAAATTCTCTAGCTCTCTCTGTGATGCTTGATTCCATAATCTTGCTTGCCTTTTGGTGTCATTATCTTCAAACACACACAGACACGCATGGAGAGAAAGGAGAAATCATCTTTGCTCCACCACACCTCCACCGCTGCTCCTCCTCCTCACTGTGGAGTGCATGCAACCAGGGTCAGATCGGCTTCTATTTTTTTTTCTTGATCATTTATTGTTCTAATTTTTTTTTTTTTTCTGTTCTTGATCTGCTGTTGTTGTTGTTGTTGTTTTGATTTTAGATTTGTTGTTTAAATTATATCAGTTTTATGAGAGCAAGAATTTTTTTGCTTTTATTGTTGTGGTTTGATTAATTTTAAGATTATGTTTTTGAGTTTATATTTTGATTATGCTTGAGATGAGAGGCGTGAGAGTGAGCTCGGACAGTCGTGAGAACTGAGGGCTTTTTATCAAGGGTAATTTGGTAATTGAATAAATTAGCAACGGATACTTCTGGAACGCGCATTGGACTTTTTGGTTATGGACCGAAGCAGACCCATAACGCAAATGCGCGTTTCTTCAGAAAAATAAAACGCCAACTTTTTCAGGAAAGTTGCATTTTATACTTACCAAACGCATGTTTTGGTCTGGCTTTTTTGAAAAGCCAACTTTTGGGCTTCAAACGTGCAAACAAACGGGCACTTAGTCTGATTATAAAATGCTATCATCTTGAGCAAAAGCCATAGGTTCAAAATCTCTAAAAATATATATAAAATGTTGCTTCTATTGGGCCTAAAACGATGTTACCACCACACCATTTGTCACACCCTAAACCCAAAAGGGTCAAAAGTATGAAAAATTGAGCCTTCAGGAGATATTGTAGGGGATTTTTTTTCTTTTCTTTACATTTGATAAAATAAATAAATATACTAATCTCTCCACAATATAAGTTAGAGCTCTATGACACACTTGCAAACAATACAAACTACAAATTATGTGTCTCCAAATATACATGAAACTCTAAAGCTCCAAATAAATAAACACAAAGTCACGATCCTCTCTAAGATACGTAACCTCAGCAAAAAATCTATGCCTATCACGCCCAAGTCTAACAAACCTCAAGAGCCCAACCTTCAATAGAATTAGCTATGGCCTCAAATAATTTAGTAAGTTGAGTCACCAATAATTTATAGCACAAATCTCCCACTTAGCATTGTACTTCAATCACCACCAACAAACTAAGCTCCATACCCGATGTATAGCTAATTTATTTGTAAAACTATTGGAGAGTGGAATGAGTTAATGACGTAGGACAACCACACACACAATAGAATAAGAAGATAAATCCTAGGAGTCAGCACCTAAGGCTTGCTTGGAGTCAGCACCAAGCAAAACTGGAGTCGGCAACAGTGAAAGAAAACGCATGTTTTTTTTTTTTAATAATTCTCAAAACTGTTCTACAATAATCCCAAAAGTGTTTAAATAGCTAACAATAATAAGGCATAAAGAAACCCTAAAGAAACCCTAATTATTAAATGTTCAGGCTTGCTTAAACTTAAGCCCAATAACTGATAGGCTCCATCCATAAGGCCACAGGTTGGACCGTCTTCTTTCTCCTATACGTGCGTGTAATTGGGGGCTTGTACCTCGTGTCTACACCAACTCCTCACGGGTGAGAAGAACTCGACCCCGTCGAGTGGAAATCTGAAGAGCTCTGATAGTACTCCAGCAAGTCAGGATCCAGTCGCTGTAGCTCATCTCGAGTAATCCAAGTGCAATCAGAATCTGGTCGCCCTCACCACCGGACTAGGAAACGGTGAACTCCTCCATCCCTGGTAGAAACAATATGCTCATCTAAAATAGCATCAATAGATTCTTTATGTGCATAAGGTAAATTTAAGGGTAGAGGGGTGGGAATAGGGGCATTAATAGGATCAGGCAACGACTCATCAAAAGGGGTATCAGGAATAGCTGTAGGGCTTTTATAAGCAACTAGATCCTCAATATTAAAGGAGGAGCTAATACCATAATCATGGGGAAGGTCAATGACATATGCATTTGGGCCCATTCGTTTCAATACCTTGAATGGTCCAGCATTACCAGCCTGCAATTTTTTAACGGTCCCAGAGGGAAACCGTTCAGGTCAAATCCAAATCATGACATAATCCCCTACTTGAAACTCTGCATGACGCCGATAAGTGTCAGCGTGAATTTTATATTGAGAATTACTTGCCTAAATTTTTTTGCGAATCTCATTATGCAAATCATGAATATGTCATGCAAATGCCTCAGTAGACTCAAACACCCTAACATATGGGGACATGGGCAAAAGATCTAAGGACTTCCTAGGTGTGTATCCATGCACAACCTCAAAAGGACTAGCACCTATAGACCTATTGACAGAGCTATTATATGCAAGTTGGGTTACAGGAAGAATTGAATCCCAATTCCAATTGGCTTCACCCACTAGACACCGAAGGAGATTGCCTAGACTACGATTAACCACCTCAGTTTGACCATCAGTTTAAGGATGAAATGCTGTGGAAAATTTCAATTTGGTGCCTACTAAATGCCACAAGGTCTTCTAAAAATAACTCACGAAGCGAACATCCTTGTCAGACAATATGGTTTTGGGAAGACCATAAAGTTTGACAATCTCATCAAAGTAGAGCTTTGCAATCTTAGAAGCATCAGAGGTCTTCAAGCATGGTAGGAAATGAGCCATCTTAGAGAAGCGATCAACAACTACTAGAATGGAATCATGCTTCCTAAAGGTGTGGGGCAAACCTAACACAAAGTCCATACTCACATCTTGCCACGGGCGGTCTAGCACAGGTAGAGGCGTGTACAGGCCAGTGTTTTGCTTGCGATGTTTGGCCAATTGACAGGTACGACAATGACCAACTATCTTGGCAATGCCCCTTTTAAGACCAGGCCAATAGAATTGACGTTCCACTTCCTCAATTGTTTTGTCTCGGCCAAAATGACCTGCAAGGCCTCCCGCATGTATCTCCCAAACTAGGAAATCTCGCACTGAAGACCGAAGGATACATAATTGGTTGGCTTTGAACAAGTAACCATCTCGAAGGGTATAATCATCCAGGATTGGCTGTGGGGCATTACTTAGGCTAATGTAGAGCTCCCCAAAATCTGGGCATGACTCATATTCATCCTTAAGTCGCTTAAACCCATTAACCTTAACACTCATGACGGATAGCAAAGACACCCTTCGACTTAGCGCATCAGCAGCCTTATTCTCAACTCCCACCCTATGTTTCACCACAAAGTAGTAGCGTTGCAGAAATTCAACCCAACTACCATGCCTAAAATTTAGCTTCTTTTGGGAATGAAGATAGTGCAAAGCCTCATGATCAGAGTAGATGACAAACTCTCAAGACAATAGGTAATGGCGCCAATGCCAAAGAGCTCAAATAATGGCATAAAACTCTTTGTCATATGTGGAGTACTTTTGCTTAGCGTCATTCAATTTCTCACTGAAATAAGCAATTGGGTGGCGCTCTTGACTAAGTACTCCTCCTATACCAATACCTGAGGCATCACATTCCACTTCAAAAGGCTTGGTAAAATCAAGGAGACGCATGACAGGTGCTTCAGTCATCTTTTGCTTTACCTCATGGAAAGCCTTAGTAGCAGTTTTAGTCCAAACAAACTCCCCTTGCTTCATGCAGTCAGTGATGGGGGACATGATGGTACTAAATCCCTTGATGAATCGGCGGTAAAAGGAAGCGAGCCCATGAAAGCTTCGAATTTCATGGATATTCTTGGGCTCGGGTCATTCCACAATTGCTTGAACCTTTTGGGGGTCGGCAGAAACTCCCTCAGAGGATACTATGAAACCTAAGAAGATGACTTTATCGGTGAAGAAAGAGCACTTCTTGAAGTTGCCATATAAACTCTCCTTCCTAAGGGTAGCACAAACTTGAGTTAGGTGGTCTAAGTGTTACTCCCTAGACTTACTATAGATGATGATGTCATCAAAGTACACAACCAAGAACTTTCCCATAAAAGGCTTGAGCACTTGAGTCATCACTCTCATAAAGGTACTAGGAGCATTGGACAATCCAAAAGGCATGACCATCCACTCATATAAACCATCCTTTGTCTTGAAGGTAGTTTTCCACTCATCACCTGAACGAACCCTAATTTGATGATAACCACTTTTCAAGTCTATCTTGGAGAAGATCACTGCTCCAGCCATTATATCCAACATGTCATCCAACCGAGGGATAGGAAAACGATATTTCACAGTGATCTTGTTGATGGCACGACTATCAACACACATCCTCCAAGTTCCATCTTTCTTTGGGGTCAAGAGTGCAGGGACTGCACAAGGACTCGTGCTCTCATAAACAAAACCCTTCCTAAGTAGTTCTTCTACTTGCCTTTGCAACTCGGCATGCTCTGCGGGGCTCATCCTATAGTGAGGCAAATTAGGTAGGGTCACTCCAGGCACAAAATCTATAGCGTGTTGTATGTCACGCATGGGTGGTAAATGATTAGGGAGTTCCTCAGAGAAAACATCCTTAAATTCCTGGAGCACTAGCTTCACTTCTTCAGGTTGCTTCTCACAGGCCTCTCCATGAACTTTCCTAGCAACTAAGACAAACACAATAGATTCTTGAACTACTACCCTTTCAAATGCCTTAGGGCTTATGATGTTCAGGTCTTTCGCCTTTGGTACTTCTTTCTTTTTGCTCATGTCGAATGGTTTGGGTATTAAAGGATTAAGCACAATCTTCTTACCCTCAAACATAAATGAGCAAGAATTTGATCGCCCATATAGGGTGACATCTAAATCATAAAGCCAAGGTCTACCTAAGATAATATGCCCTACATCCATGGGAATTACATCACACCATATTTCAGCCTTGTAGGTGAGGAATTGAAGTGGGACAACACATCTTTCTTTTATGGCTATGGAGGAAGTATCCACCCAAGAAACTTTATATGGGTTAGGGTGAGGGGTCAATTTCAAGCCTAGGCGGGAAACAACATTAGAGGACACCGCATTAATGCAACTCCTACTATCTATAATAACCTTGCAAGTTTCGTCTGCGCACTTAGTGTAAGTTTGGAAGATGGCACTCCTTCGCCAATCATCAATGTCTCTCTGCTCTGCCAAAGCACACCTTACCACATTCACTCTAGGGACACCAAAGTCCTTGAAGTTATCAACCTGGGGAGAAATGACTCTAATGCATGAAAGGTAGCTAGGATCATCTTCCCATTCTGCCTCAACATCTTAGGTTCCTTCAACATTTGGATCATACACTAGCTCCTCAATATCTTTAACCTTTTCATCATCTTCTTGAATGACAAGGGCCTTAGAGGGACACCTAACTGCGATGTGTCCAACCCCATTGCATTTGAAGCATTGGAGGCGAGAGCCTAATCTTGAAGGCTCATTGACCACACCTTTTCCTTTGTCCCCTTTTTCTATAGGGGTACTATTGGGGTTGACCTCAAGGGGTAAGGCAAGTCTAGATCTACTACCAAAAGGTTGAAGGTTGGTGGGAACACTCCGGGGCTCAAAACGTCGCTAAAAGATAGATTTGGATGCTAATTCACAATTCCTAGCAAGCTCATATGCTTCTCTTAAGGTAGTGACTCCTCGGGTGATAATCTCTCCTAGTAGGCTAGCATTTAAACCTTTCTTGAACCTATTGAATGTAACAACCTCTTCCTCGACTATTTGAATTCGTCTCTTGAACTCCTTGAACTTCTCTATATATTCAGCCACAGGAGTATTGCCTTGCTTTAGGCAATCCCATTCCTCAAGAAGGGAGCTCCTATAAGTTGAAGGGAGATAATTTTTTGAGAGTGCATTCTTCATCTTAAGCCAATCAGTAATGGGGGGCTCACGTCGTCGCCTAAGGGTTTCCTCAAAGTCTTCCTAGAAAAGGTCAGCTCTTCCAATTAACTTCATCCTGGCATACATCACTTTCTTGTTTTTAGCCTAATGGTAATAGTCAAAGAATTTCTCCATTTGATGCAACCAATCAGTGAAAACCCATGGGTCTAGGCAGCCATCAAAGGTGGGTGCTTCTATTTTTTCCTTAAACATCCTATCATCATAATCCCTAGGGCCATTGTGATTATAGTGATCAGGTTCAAAGTTTGGAGCCCTATTAAGGTAACCGAAGTTATGTTGCCTAAGCATGTTATCTCCTTCATGGTTAATGGTCTCTCGTTGAGATGCTTCAATTTGCTCAACCCTATCCAGTAAATTATGGACACTTTTTGCTAGTTCATCTATGGTTTGCTCTAAGGAGGTCCTGGACTCGGAAGTGGATTGATGTTCAGAGTTTGACATGATGCGACCACTACGTAGATGCATGCACACTATATCTATGAATGCAATTGAGATTCACAAAAGCTCAAGTAACCAATTCTCAATGTAAAATTAAGGTCAAGTAAGAGTGCATGTAGGGATTAGATCAATGAATCACAGTAATAAATTGCAGTCAAGTAGTGACAGTATTCATAATATTAAAAGATAGTCCAAATAAAAGTCAAATTCCAATAAGCCCCAAAATTAATAATGAGAATAAGATATTTCAAAGAAATTGGTTTTTTTTTTTTTTTTTTTTTTTGAATTTTAGAATAGGTACTGAAAGAAAGCACAATAATAAAATAGCTAACTTAAGCACAAAATGGGTAGGCCAGTAGGGTATGGTGGGACATGCACATAAAAAATATAAAGACATTATTTTTCAATAAGACAAATTGAATCCACCAAAAAGAGAGGAAGAATTATACCCTTGTAGTGGCCAACGTACTGCACTTGATAGTCACGTACTTGGCTCCTTAGGTGAATGGATCTTACTTGGAAAATGTGCCTGTAGATGAACAATTCAAAAGCCCAATACATGCAGTGGGCTATCACAGTAACAATATTTCTTTTCTTTTCTTTTTTTTTTGCAAAAATAATAAATACACTGAATGAACGTCAGACACGGACTAAAAGAAATTCAAAAGAAGGACTTTAAACAGACCTCACGACTCACAATACAGACTAAAAATGAAAACCACAAAAACTAAGAGAAACATTATAACTGGCTCGCGATGGAGAAGAAGAAGAAGGAAGAAAATCACTCTCGCAGGAGGAAAAGGAGAAGGAAAGAAGAAGGCCGACGACTGTGCGGCGCGAAGACAGGGAAGACACAGCGGCACGGGACACGAGTGGTGGTCGACGTCCTCAGCGACGGTGGTGACGAATGACGATGGTGTCGGCGGGCCAGGTGTTGATCTGGGGGCTTCGGCGCTGATGGTCTAATCTCAGCGGTGGGGATCGAAGTTGCCGATGGGTCTCGGCATGGGTCTCTCCTTTTTTTTTTTTTTTTTTGGTTTGTGGGTGTGGATTCTGTGATCAGAGGCGGGCGCGGATGTTGGTCACCGGCTTGGGAGGCGTCACTGGCTTCTTTGTTGGCTTAGGGATGAAAAACTCATGTGGGGCTGCGGGTATACACAGATTGCCGGGGCTGGTTTGGGCTTGTTCAAGATCTCATGTGGCAAAAACTTGAAAGGTAATGTCATCTTTGGCTGGATTGCTCGTTTGATGGTTTTGCTTTCAAGTGGTTGTCTACGGTTGTGTTGTATGGATTAGAAGTTTGCTCTGATACCAAAACTGACGTAGGACAACCACACACACAATAGAATAAGAAGATAAACCCTAGGAGTCAGCACCTAAGGCTTGCTTGGAGTCAGCACCAAGTAAAACTGGAGTTGGCACCAGTGAAAGAAAACGCACGTTTTTTTTTTTTAATAATTCTCAAAATTGTTCTACAATAATCGCAAAAAGTGTTTAAATAGCTAACAATAATAAGGCATAAAGAAGCCCTAAAGAAACCCTAATTATTAAATGTTCGGGCTTGCTTAAACTCAAGCCCAATAACTGATAGGCTCCATCCATAAGGCCACAGGTTGGGCTGTCTTCTTTCTCCTATTCGTGCGTGTAATTGGGGGCTTGTACCTCGTGTCCGCGCTAGTTAAACCCTAGTAAGTAGCATAATTAATGGGAGTAGGGGAAATGCAAGTTTCATGATAATTAGCATTTTTACAAAACACAAAACACGTTACACTTTGGGAGTTTTCAGTTAATTTCTACAAAATCAATCTTCATGGATAAAATGACAAGAATGATTGAAACAGTATAGAGCAAAGCTTTTTCAAAATATCTCCATGTGAAACTACATACTATATACTGTGAGCAACAATAACACCATTCCAAAACCAAAAAATCCAACCCAAAGCACGAACTCAATTGCCAATACAAAGTCGGAAATCATTGCCGACACAAAGCTGAAACTAATCTACCGACACAAAGTTGGAACTCATTGCTGACACAAAACCAGAACTAATTCGCCAACACAAAGCCGAAACTCAATAACCATCACAAAGACAGGTGCTAAGATACCAATGTCACACAGACTATAGTATCTATCCAAGTAATCACCGGGTAATCACATGTCATAGCCCAAGGGTAAAAACATAAAGAGCTCACAATTTACATGAAATCAAAACACAATTCAATTTCAAGTAGTTTCATAAAAACTTTGAAATACCATACCCAATATATTCACAAGGTTCTAAAAACCTTCAAACTCATTTCTTATTAAGAAGATATTGTATCAGTTTTCCCAAATATCACAAGTCAAGATAAAAGCATCTTTAAATTTTGCAAATAATGCAATAAATTTATAAAATCCATCCTCTAGAATTTAATCAAAGATGCTAGTCTTTCCCATGCTAACAAATCATGCATTTCCTCATATGTAATAAGAAATATAGTACACTTTCAATGCTTCATGCATTTTTTTATAAATGATTAATAATAATAGTACACATAGTACGTTTTAGGAAAGCCATGAATAATGTTCCAAAATGGGTTTAACCATGAAATACTTGAGTGCAATAATAATTATTTTTCAAAAATCCCATCAAGAAGTTACTTACCTTGGAAGGCCAACCAATTTTACCTCAATCGGGCACCATGAAATCAACCAATCCCATCACTAGGTCCATCATCAAAAATCTCGGAACCTAGAAACAAAATGATCAAGTCTATAAATAACAATACCCATTAGAAAGTACAATCAAACTTGTCTCCATGGATCGAAAATGTCCCCTGAAATCAAATTGAGGGCCTAGAGCTTAACTTGACTATCCAAAGGCACCTATTCCCAAAGAATACCAAACAAGCATACCAATGATCCAAAGGACCATAGCACAACCAAAACATTATAATACACTACCGCAAACAATATGCATTTATTAGATAACATAACACATCACTTCAAAAATGAGGTAGCTAGTCTCAAGAATTTCTTTTGGGTACCAACTAATAAAATTAAGCCATTATAACAATCTTATAAATTCCCAACCATTCACAATGAAACAACCATGTTTAAGTATTACACTAACTCATGTATTGATAATGTCAATACATATTACATCACATAGAAATCAATTATAACATCATCTAATTACTTTCAAAGTTCTAAAACTCATTACATATCTCACAAAGTCCAGCTTTGAATTGAATGAACAACTATAAACAGTTAAACCCAATCTCATAACTGTAAAATATCAAACACTTGATGTGCAAAAAGTACATTCTCAAAGCACTTAAGCTTCTATGGTTAACACTTTCATTACCCATTTGTTTTAAAACAAATTCATAGCAACCATATCATCAAAGTTTCACATACCCACCTCCCCACGACTCCAAGACCTCCATACCCCCATTACCCAAGACAAAATCGTGATTGGGTGAACACTCAAGACCAAACCAAACTTTTCATTCCAAATAAGAATTTCTTACATAAACCCAATAAGCTTGCTCTAGCACAAACCCCATAGCTAGATTTTATTTGGTTTTGTTAGGAATTTCACCTCAAATTCCTTGCTTGGCCGAATGGGTCCCTCTCTTTCCAAAATCTTTTCTTCACAACTGGTGGTGGCGGCTTGAAAAGAAACTCATGGCTGAAGTATTTTTAGTGGAAGACCATGGAGAGACAGAGAGAGAGAGGGAGACATGAATGTGAAAGTGAGGGGTGCCTGACTTAAGGGGATGACACCATTGTTTTTTCCTCCTCTGGTATCGTGGTCAAAAAAAGAAATGGGAAAAGGGGATTCGCCGTTATTTAAAAAGTATCAGATTCCACATGAAGGTCAGGTACTCAATGTGTGATTCTAAGTTCAACTCATGTTTTTAAGATTACTTTCACTTCGGGCACATGGTAGGGAGTTTATTAGAGTACTCTCTCTGTTGTTGTCCGACATTTTTCTCTGGTGTTGTGTTTTATTTGCGTGTGTATGTGATTTATTTATTTAATTGTTTTTGTTCAGTGTTTGTGTGTGGGTGTGTTTTAGATTGGCAGTAGATTGAGTTGGAGAAGAAACTATGCGGCCGAAGATATAAAATTCTGGGTTTAGGCCCAGTCCTTTTAGTCTTATCACTTAATGCTAAAGGGTGTGAAGGAGCTTGCTGATGCTGTCAAAGTCACCATGGGTCCTAAGGGCTAAGGAATTCTATGGCTACCTAATCACATCATTCTTTAATTCATATTTCTGACTATTGTTGTCTATGCAATTCATATCTTAAAAATAAGTTTGATTAGCATTGGTGTTTCTACTCACTTTGGGCCCAAAAATGAATCATTTGTTATATAATAGATATATGTCAAATTGCTTATTGCTTGAGTGCTGAAGATATTTGTGATTTTACTTTTTGTCTGTTTGAGTTAGTGTGATTGAAAGAGTTTTAGAATTATTACTTTACAAGTCCTTTTACAGTGTATGGAAATTACTGTAAATATTTGCTTCCTATCCACTAAAAAACAAGGGAAAGAAATATTTTTTTTTAAAAAGTAAAGATGCCTGTTGTTTGAAGTTCTCTACATCTGCTTTCTTCATATAACAAATTTTGCAATGGATGGCAGATATAGTAGGATAAAAGAAATTATAAAATCCATGTGTTTTAGTTATGCAATACAGTTTACCTTGTCCACTACCTTGAACTTAAGGCTTACATGCCAGATAGAGTATACTTTGATCTCATATGCATGGTTGGGAATCCAAATAGTCTTTTAAATTTTAAAATTGTGCTTCCAATTAGCTGTATTATTTTTCCCTATTTGTCCCATTTTTTTTTCCTTTTAGGACATGATTTTCTTACTTTTCTTTTTGTATACAATCAAAGCATTTAGTAGATTGCATAGTGTGTACTAGATTGTAAAGACTATAATCAACTGGTAGTAGGTTGATTCATGAAAGCCATTGAGATTTTCCGAAATGAGGTTAGCCAAAGAACAGCAGAAAGCTCTGGCATGATGCTAAATTTCCAATTACCAGCTCAGGCATCAGGATAGTTAGCTCTGCCTTGATAACTCTTTAGATCCCAATATGCCAATCTCAGCAAATTTTCTGGACAACATAAACGCCATCCTCATCAAACTATCAATTACCCACTCAAGTATGTGCAAAAAGTTAATGAAATTTTAACATGTTATTCAATCCATCCGTTAAATTGCACTAAAACTAAACAGAAAGATATTTAAGATTAGGTATTGGGACATTTAATTTGATAGTTATTTTCAGGTAGAAAAAAAAAGCCTTCACCAAAAATTGATGCTTTAATTTGATATTTAAGATTATTGACTTGATGCAATATCCATTTTGATACGCTAGTTTTTTGTTTCAAAAAAGATGCGCTTAGTCCTAAAAAGAGAGAATAGTCAAAGACAGGGACCAGAGAGAGAAGACTTCATAATTCTCTCTTTCACACGGTAGGAAGACTTCATAATTCATCAAACCAAATGTCAATATTTTTTGCCCCAAACCCCAAAAAAATGTTATTTTAAGTGAAAGACCAATCACACAAGCATGGATGCTGAAAAACTGATCATGTATTTGATTCTGATAATTCTTTTCTTCCCACTTTGCATTTCCCTTGACACCTTAACATCAGACCAATCCATCAAGGATGGCCAATCTTTGATTTCCAAAGAAAACAATTTTATCTTAGGCTTCTTCTGCCCCGGCAACTCTAGCTATCGGTATCTTGGTATTTGGTATGCCAAAGTGACAAAACAAACTGTGGTGTGGGTTGCAAACAGAAATGATCCTATCAATGATTCCACCGGAGTTCTCTCCATCAACCAATCTGGAAACCTTGTTCTCCATGACAGTCACAACCGTCTACTTTGGTCTACAAATGTGTCTGTCCAAGGGACAACCTCCTGTGTTGCTCAGCTTAAAGATTCAGGAAACCTGGTATTGGTCCAGGACAAAAGCAAAAAGTTGTTATGGCAAAGCTTTGACTATCCTACAGATACTACTCTTCCAGAAATGAAGATTGGGTTGAACAGGATAACTGGGCTCAACAGTTTCTTGACGTCTTGGAAGTCACAAGATGACCCTGGGACTGGGGACTACTTCTTTAAGCTGAATCTTACTGGCTTTCCACAATTGCAATTGTAGTCCATGGCCATGGAACAGACCAGCATTCAAACCCTCATTCGGTTTCAACTCAAATTTTGTTAACAATGAAGATGAGATATCTTACTTTTTCTCTCTTGATGACCCCTCCATCATTACAAGATTTGTGGTGGACAGCTCTGGATTGTACCAACAACTTACTTGGAATGATGGTGATCGGCAATGGAAGCAAGTATGGTCAACACCTAGATCATGTGATAACAATGGAAGCTGTGGTGCATACAGCATATGTATTGTTGACAGCACTACCAGGTTTGTGTGTACCTGTTTGCCAGGGTATGAACCCAAGTCTCTCAGAGATCGTTCTGAGGGATGTGTGAGAAAGAAGTTGGGGTTGTCTATGTGTGGAAATGGAGAAGGGTTTGTGTAGGTGGCACATTTGAAGACTCCTGATACATTTGATGTAGCTTGGAGGGACATGAGTATGAGTAGCTTACAGTGCGAGCAGGCATGCTTGAGGAATTGTTCCTGCACAGCTTTTATCAATTACAATACTAATGGTAAGGGATTCGGTTGCTCATCATTTTATGGTGAACTGATCGACGTTTTAGAGTTTACAGATAATGGGTGGGATCTAAATGTTCGTATTGATGCGACTGAGTTAGGTAGTCTTCTTTTCTGGCTCTCATTTTCCTAAATATTCATTTTTGTCTCTTCCACTCTATGGGTTAACAGTTATTTTTGTTCCCTGCAGCTAAGTATACAAGGAAGTCCAAACGTTTTCTTGGAAAGAAGAGGAAACTAGCAATCACAATATTGTCTCTTGCTGTGCCATTGTTTTTGGCATCCTTGCTAGCGTATATATGGCTAATGAAGAAAAGGAAAACGAAAGGTAACAAAATCACTTGCATTGTATTGTTCACACACACATATATACCAGGATTCATTTAGACTAGTCCTCCACATGATGAGGGGTATATAGCTGCTCCATTGTGAAATTATAGTGAGCAATGTCTTTCTACGTGTTAGGACAGTGAAGAGAAAATTGCACAATCAATCATTAAATTTTACTGGTACCAAAGAGTATTTGGAGGGAAATGAGCTCGAGGAAAGTAGCAGGCATCCAGATTTATCAATTTTTTATCTAAGCTGCATAGTTGCTGCTCCTGACAATTTCTCTCCGACCAACAAACTTGGGCAAGGTGGTTTTGGTTCTTTGTTTAAGTTATAGTTACAATTCATAATGACGTTGAATGTTGATATCTTGCCTATATTCCTTTCTGTTTCATATTCCATTATTGTGAATGCACAGTAAATGAGTTCCATAAGCCAAGACATAAGTGATTGAGAATCAGATTGTGGTATTGAACTCAATTGCTTTGAACTAATTGTTATGACTAAGCTTAATTTATGATCATGAATTCAGGGTCAATTATCTAATGGACAACATATAGCTGTAAAAAGGCTATCCAAAAGTTCAGGGCAAGGAATAGAAGAATTCAAAAATGAAGTTATGTTGATTGCAAAACTTCAACATAGGAATCTTGTCAAAATTTTTGGCTGTTGCATTCAGGAGGAAGAAAAGATGTTGATTTATGAGTACATGCCAAACAAAAGCTTGGACTCCTTCATTTTTGGTACATTTTCTTTCCAAAAATTTATTGCATGCATATGTTTTACTTTCTTCTGTCATATATGTTGAATGAATATATTTGGAGTGCATAAAAACTGCATATTTCAACACTATGTATATCACATTTGAATACATTGAACCGAATTATTGTTGTAGATCATACAAGAAGTTCATTGCTAAATTGGAGGAAACGTTTTGAAATCATAATTGGGATTCCTCGAGGGATTTTTTATCTTCATCAAGACTCAAGATTAAGAATTATTCATAGGGATCTTAAAACCAGCAATGTTCTACTTGATGGTGAGATGAACCCCAAAATTTCGGATTTTGGCATAGCACGTATAATCAAAGGGGATCAAATTCAAGACAAGACAACTAGAGTTGTCAGAACATAGTATCACTCAAACACATGCCCGCATGTGTGCATTGAGATTTGCACACTTGCCATACATACAACAAATAAAGGCCTATGCAAACTTTAACATTTTCTTTAATATTGTTCACATATAGTGGTTATATGTCACCGGAGTATGTAATATTTGGGAAATTTTCAACCAAATCTGATATCTTTAGTTTTGGTGTCATATTGTTAGAGATCATGAGTGGCAAGAAAAACACAAATTCTTATCAAAACCACCCTTCCCTGACATTAATAGGGCATGTAAGTAACAGAAAACAATAATCTTTACTATTTGCATTTATAATACAACCCATATATGGATAATGCTATGACTCACACAGGTTTGGGAACTTTGGAGGGAAGATAGAGCCTTGGATATAGTTGATTCATCAATAAATGAGTCATTTGTTTCCCTAGAAGTCTTGAGATGCATTCAAATTGGGCTCTTATGTGTGCAAGAAGATGCAATGGACCGACCAGCAATGTTGGCAGTTCTTCTTGTGCTGAGTAGTGAAATAGCTCTTCCTTCTCTGAAATAGCCTGCTTTCATTTTCAAAAGTGCTACCAATGATTTTGAATCAATGAGCTTTATTCTATAAATGACGTGACAATAACCAAATTTGAAGCTTGCTAAAGGCAAAGATTATACTTAAGCTGCATCTAATTTGCTTCTATAAGGATTCTAGTTAGCTGCATCTAGATTGCTTCTATAGGGATTTGTAGGACAAATTAATTGTTTACTCATAAATATTTGAAATATCTCTTTATGATTAGTGAGACATTATTTTTGTAATTTTTTTTTTTTTAATACAAGATAGAATTCTATTCTAGCCTAATTTAAGTGTATATGTGTGTGAAGTTCCCTCCTAAAGACTTGAACCCTGTCCCTTACCCTCCACACTCCACAAGCACTTATACTTGTGGAGTGACCATCGCACCTAGGGTGTGCTGTGATTTTTTGTAATTTCAATATAGTAAAACTTGTAATACCGGTATGACTCATAAATTAATGTTGTCTTGTGTGGTGACCGAAAAGCCCATGACACAAAACACTGACAAAGAGGCCATAAAAATTGCAAACAAAACAAAGGTTTTTTTTTTGGAGCCAAGATAAGCTGGGAGCATAAACACCCACTTGCTTGTGTTCTTTGTGACCAAACTCAACTCCATTGTTGAAGAAAAATGCGAGCTTTGAGAGAGAGAGAGAGATTGTTGAGACTTGAGAGTGTATTGTTTGAGCTTGCATTGTGGTATTTTTGAGAAAGAATGATGAGTCACTAAGAACAGCACCCAACAGCAGGTGAGAGAATCAATCAGTGGTTGTAGGATTATCTATGTTAGTTAATGTTTGTAATGATCCCCCATTCTGTGTCTTGTGTTTTATTTGTGTGTGTGTGATTTAGATTGGTAATATTTTGAGTTGGAGAAGAAACTATGCTGCCAAAGATATAAAATTTGGGGTTTTAGCCTGGGCTCTGTCTTATGCTAAAGGGTGTGGAGGGGATTGCTGTTGCTGTCAAAGTCACCATGGGTCCTAATCACACCATTCCTTAATTCATATTTCTGACCATTCTTTAATAATGCCTCAATAATAAGTTAGAACCAAAAATCAATCATTCATTTAAGTTTTCCATATATGCTTTCTTCATATAGCATATTTTGCAATAGATGGGAAATATGGTACAATAAATGAGGTGAATATAATGTTACACTATTAAATGGTCAATAAAAGACTTGTGTAAGCCCATGTGTTTTGGTCATGAGATAATTACAATATACTGTTAATCTCACAACTCCAACCCAATACACCAATCTTAACCCATTTTCTAGATCCCTCATTTGCCAACCTATTAAGTTGCTCTAAAACTTAAGAAAAATATATTTAAGATAAGTATTGTGATATTTTGTCACGCCCCAAACCTGAAAGGGTTCAAAGCATGAGAAATACATCCCAAAAGTACCTATAGATTTTTCATTTTTGACAATTCAATCCAAACAATTCATACCAAGTACCAACATCAAGAACTTTCATAATAATTTCATTAAAGATACTTCCAAAGTAAGTCAAATCTTTATGCAATAATTACAAGGACCATTGGCCACAAAGAATGGAGGTCTAAATTAACTACATATAATCATTTTGTTTCTAAGATGGGATAAAAGTCATCACCAAAATCAGTTACAAAACATTTGTGCAAAATATCCTAGTGTGTGCAGATCCAACACTAGGTCAGGAGTCTCATACTCCTAAGGTCTATAATACCAAAAGTCTAGCCTCCAGAAAGTAGTTGCCTATCTACTATAAGCCATAACATCTAACTCAAAAGGTCGTTGCCTACTCTGTAAAAATTCATAATTAAACAGTAGTGAGACAAAGCTCAGTAAGTAGCAATGTTAATGTGCTACTGGTCGTGTCACAAAGACCGCAAGTACCAGTTACAGGCTACCATGTCACACAGACACAGGTGCCATAATATAATCCACCATGTCACAAAGACTTAGATGTTGCACTACTGGCTGAGTCACAAAAACTGCAAGTACCAGTTATCGACTACTATGTCACGCAGACTTAGGTGCCATCATACCAACATCACAAAGATCCAGGTATTTGGCTGGGTAATCACTAGGAAATCACAATTGCCATGACATGAGGTAAGGTGTCATAAAGAGCTGGCAAGTTTATATAATCGAGTTTCGTAACACATTTCTAATAAATTTGCATAATTTCCAAAGAAATTCCTATCTAGTAGGATTTGCCACCCACTTGTCAAATGACTTCCCAAATGACTTCTCACCCACTTGTCAAATGATGCTTGCCAATTCTTTAAATTATCCAATTATTTGTAATATCCATTATAAATGAATCACATCAAAGCCAATCTCCTAGAATTAATAAAAACTTCGCATTATTACCACATTATATACATACACACATTACATGTTTTAATTAGCTACTTACCTTGCAAGACCGCATAAAAGCCTAGCTTCCAAGTGCTCCAACAAGAATTAGTTAAAACCTAAAGAAAAGGTATACAAGTTTATCAAGACAAGTTTGAAAATCTTAAACTAAGTCTAGTTAAGTAACTTTAATCTCCCCTAGAAACAGTTCACTTAAGCAAGCCCAAACTTAGAATGTTGGGCATATTTTATTAGCTCCTTTGAGGCCACCCTCTTGCCAATCACAACTTTACCCAAAAATCTCCTTAATCTCATAATTTCTTCACTTGAAAGATCTCCCACACCCACAACACTAGCATCACAAACATTTACCAAGATAATAAGGCATCAAAACTGCCAAATCTTAGCTATAGAAAACCTCAAATGGCCACCATTCATTTAAATAAATACAAACACTAAGCCCTTCATCAGAATATGTTCACCAAATCAAAACTCTTAAGGCTTAATCATGTGAATATCACTTCAAAAGCTTAGATCAACAATATGAAAATCCACCAAATTATTCTGAGTTTTTACCTTAGTAGTTTGAGATGAAGGAGCCTAGAGATTCTTATGAGGTTCCTCGGTGAATCTCATCGATAAAAAGATGGTGGTGGTGACCCAATGGAGTGGTGGTTGGTAAGGGTGAGAGAGAGATGGAGGTGTATATGTGTGTGTTTTTGTGTGAATAAAAGAAAGCAAAGTGGGAGAGAAGGCCTTAGGTGACCCGTAAAGAGAGAGTGAGAGATATTTTACGAGATTGTGCGGTGGGGAATAGATGAATAGTTGGGAGCTCACGTGGGGGATTTTAAAAAAAATATCTGCTAGTCAGTGAAAATTGATGCCTAGAATGCCTACAGTCCCTTGACGCAATTGATTCCTCAGGTGTTCTCTCCATCAACCAGTATGGAAACCTTGTTCTCAATGACAGTTCTAAGCGCCTTCTTTGGTCTACAAATGTGTCTGTCCAGGGGACAACCTCCTCTGTTGCACAGGTTCAAGATTCAGGAAATCTGGTATTGGTCCAAGGAAATTACGAAAAGGTCATATGGCAAAGCTTTGATCATCCTACAGACACACTGCTTCCAGGCATGAGGCTTGGGTTGAATCGGAAAAATGGGCTAGACAGGTTCTTGACATCTTGGAAGTCGCAAGATGACCCCAGAACTGGGGACTACTTCAAAAAGGTGAATCCTACTGGCTCTCCACAAGTCGTCTTGTATAAGGGTTCGACTTTATATTATCAGTCATCTCCATGGCCGTGGCCAACATCATCATCATCAACAACTTTCTCATCGGGTTTTAATTACGATTTTTTTAACAACGAAGATGAGGTATCTTACAACTACTTTTTTGATGACCCCTCTTCTAGGGTAGTGGTTGGCAACTCTGGATTACTCCAGAAACTTATGTGGAATGATGGTGATCTTCAATGGAAGGAATTCTGGTCAGCACCTAAATACCGTTGTGAGAACTATAGCCACTGCGGTGCATACGGTATATGTGGTCCCGAGTCTGCTGACAGTTTTAATAAGTTTGAACGTACGTGTTTGCCAGGGTATGAACCCAACTCTTGGAAGAATTGGTACCACAGAGATGGTTCTGGGGGGTGTGAGGAAGCAGTTGGGGTTGTCGATGTGTGGGAATGGAGAAGGGTTTGTGAAGGTGGAGCTTTTGAAGGGTCCTGATTCATTTAATGCAGTTTGGATGGACAAAAGTATGAGTAGCTCAGAGTGCGAGCAAGCATGCTTGAGAAATTGCTCTTGCACAGCTTTTGTAAGCATGAATATTGATGGGAAGGGGATGAGTTGTTTGGCATGGTATGGTGAATTGATTGACGTTTGGGAGAATTCATATGAAAGGTGGGATCTAAATGTACGTGTAGATGCAACTGAGTTAGGTGGCCTTCTCCACTTGCATTTTTCGTAAATTTTCATTTCTGCCTATTTCACCTTACAAATCGTGGACTGATTTTTTTTTTTTTTTTTTTTTTTTGGTCCTTCAGCTATTTACACAAAGAAGTCCAATGGTTTTCTTGGCCACAAGAGGCAGCTGGCTATTGCAATAATTTCTGTTATGGTGACATCTTTTTTGGTATGCTTGATAGCCTATATATGCCTAATGAAGAAGAGGAAAACAAAAGGAAACAAAATCACTTCCATTGTATTGTTCACACAAACACAGAGGAATATATATATATATATGTGCATATTAAATCAAGCGTCATTTTAGTAGTCTACATGAGCTATATAAATGCTCAATTGCAAAATTATAGTGAGCAATTTATCAATATGTTTTTGGACAGTGAAAAGAAAATTGCACAATCAATCATTATATTTTACTGGTACTAAAGGCTATTTGGAGGGAAATGAGCTAGAGGAGAGTAATAGACATCCAGATTTATTGATCTTTGATCTAGGCTGCATAGTTGCTGCCACTGACAATTTCTCTCCAATCAACAAACTAGGGCAAGGTGGCTTTGGTTCTGTTTTTAAGGTACAGTTACAATTCATAATGACATCGTCTAACGTAGGGATCCTGCATATTTTCCTTTCTTTTTCAAATTCCATTATTGTGTGAGTGTGAATGCAGGAAAATGATTTACATAAGCTAAGACATAAGTTATTGAAGAATCAGATTGTGGCATTGAACTCAATTGTTTTGAAGTAATTGTTATGAATGAGCTTAGTTTTGGATCATGGATTCAGGGTCAATTATCTAATGGACAAGAAGTAGCTATTAAAAGGCTATCCAACAGTTCAGCACAAGGAATAGACGAATTCAAAAACGAAGTTTTGTTGATTGCAAAACTTCAACATAGGAATCTTGTCAAGCTTTTTGGCTGTTGCATTCAGGGGGAAGAAAAGATGTTGATTTATGAGTACATGCCCAACAAAAGCCTAGACTTCTTCATTTTTGGTATGTCTTCTTTCTATAAATCAATTGCATTCATTTGTTTTATTTTCTTTTATTATTTATGTTCAAAGAATATATTTGGACTACACACAACCAAATATTTTTACACTAATTAATCACATTTTGAGTATACTGGAGTTAAATTTTATTGTAGATCATACAAGAAGTTCATTGCCTAATTGGGGAAAACGCTTTGAAATCATCATTGGGATCGCTCGTGAGATTTTGTATCTTCATCAAGACTCAAGATTAAAAATCATACATAGGGATCTTAAAACCAGTAATGTTCTCTTAGATGGTGAGATGAATCCTAAAATTTCGGATTTCGGTATAGCTCGTATATTCAATGGGGACCAAATTCAAGACACAACAACTAGAGTTGTCGGAACATAGTAAGTATCACCCAAACACATGCACGCTTGCATGCACAAAGCCTTGCACAGTTGCCACCCTTACGAAAATGAAGGCCTATGCAAACTTTAACTTTATTTTTAATATTGTTCACATGCAGTGGTTATATGTCACCAGAATATGCAATATTTGAGAAATTTTCAACAAAATCAGATGTCTTTAGTTTTTGTGTCATATTGTTGGAGATCGTTAGTGGCCAGAAGAAAACAGTTCTTATCAAAGCATATTCCCTAACTTGATAGGGCATGTAAGTAATAAAAAACAACAATCTTTACCATTTGCATTTATAATACAAGCCCTTATGGATAATGCTATGAACTCACATAGGTTTGGGAACTTGGAGGAAGATAGAGTCTTGGATATAGTTGATTCATCAATAAATGAATCATTTGTTTCCCATGAAGTCTTGAGATGCATTCAAATTGGGCTCTTATTTGTGCAAGAAGATGCAATGGACCGACCAACAATGTTGGCAGTTCTTCTCATGCTAAGTTGTGAAACAACTCTTCCTTCTCCAAAACAACCTGCTTTCATCTTTAGAAGACCTAACAATAATTTGGGATCAATCACAAGTGAGCAGTTTTATTCTATAAATGACGTGACAATCACCGAATTTGAAGCTCGCTAAAGGTAAAGATTCTAGTTAGCTGCATCTAAAATGCTTCTATAAGGATTTCTAGGACAAATTAAAATTTTTCTCTTTTTGTATTTATGAAAAAAATGTAATTTCTTATTCATTTTCTTCTTAAGTGTTAAATTTTTTTTTTTTTTTTTTCAGTTGTTACTACTACTACTTATATTGTTACTAATAATCTGTTTTTTTTAACTTAGGGTACGTTTGGTATACTGAATGGAGATTACGACATAAATTGTAATCTTTATTACTAGTAATAAAATATGTTGTAATGTAATAACTAAACATGTTCATTAGTTTGGTTGTGAGTTATAATATTAGAATGAAACTTAATATCTATTTTAAGAAATATCTTATTGATACAATGATATCTCCTTAAAAATTGTTATTTTTAAATTTAAGAGAAATATATGTTATTTTTTATGATTTTTTATTTTTATAATCGTTAGATGTATATAGAAAATTTGTTTATTTGGAAATATATAAAGTTTTGAAATTATTGCACTTACTAAGGAATGGCTAATACAACTTTTTAAAGAGGAATAATTATTCCTCATTTTGAAGAATAGCTATTCATAAGGAATAACTATTCCTTATAATAAAAACATAACCAAACTAAAGAATAACTAAACTATAGGAATAACTATTACATTACAGTGTCTATTACAGCTACCAAACATGCCCTTAGTAAGTGGCATTACATGTAGGGTTTGAAATTCCACTCTCATTATTGTAACTATTAAATTCTTTAAAAGTAAATACACATTTTTAACTTGGTTTTTTATCATAAGATTCAATAATTGAGACAACCGCTGCCTTTCTAGTTCGATTTTTCAATTAATTCTCCAAGTTTGTTCAGCTCCCTTGTGAAAGTAACAATAATATTCTCTAATTTCTAAATAAGATGAAATATAAAAATAGATTGACTCTCCTTTTACTCCAAGTGATCCAAAAGTAAATAGAATTGATGGTGAATATAACCTACTTAGGTGGACTGCACTCTCCCTTGACCTTTCAAGGTCATTCTTTTTTTTTTTTCTTTTTTGCTGAGACGTTGATCTTTCAAGATCTATAGACTATAACGCAGTGCAAGCCTCAACATATCTGTATATATATATATATATATGTATTTAAAGCCAAATCTAAAAGAAAATTCAATTAAATCTCAAATTTGAGTCTAATTTTATGCTATGGGTGTCTCATCCATTTTTTTTTTTTTTAATTTTGGTGCAACTGCTTACTACACTATAAAAATCAAGGAATCTAATTTAAATTTCTTAATTTTTTGTGTTAAATGAGTTATTAAGTGTGAAAATTATAGAATCAAAATTAATAAACCTTAAAAAAAGTCACCATCATTGATTCATTTTTATGGTATTATTATTATATAAATAATGGTTAGACAAACTTAAATTAAGAATTTCATGGATAACAATTTAAATGATTTTTTTTTTCATTTGTTTCAAATAAACTTATATTTATTTTATTAGTAGCTATTTTATATTTTCAAATATACATCTTTGTGATGAGATAGAAGCAATGATGAGAAAATTCTGGTGGGGTCAAAGAGGTCAAGAATCTAAGATTGCTTGGGTTAGTTGGAAGAATATGTGCAAGTCCAAGTTGAATGGAGGAATGGGGTTCAGAAATCTGCACGCTTTCAACCTTGCTATGCTAGCTAAGCAGGGTTGGCGGTTGGTTTCGAATCCTAACTCTCTGGTGGCCCAAATTTTTAAAGCGAGGTATTATCCGCATGGTGATGTTTTTCACGCAAAGCTTGGATCCAGCCCTTCTTATACTTGGAGAAGCATTTTCCATGGGTTGGAAGTTGTAAAGAGAGGCACCCGATGCCGTGTTGGTAATGGTGAGAGGATTTTGATTTGGGAGGATAAATGGTTACCGACTCCAACTACATACAAAGTTATCTCCCCCTTGAAGCCTTTTAATGATTACCCTAGGGTCTCGGCGCTTATTGATAGAGATACTAGGAGGTGGAAAGGTGATGTAGTGAGATCTCTATTCTTGCCCTTTGAAGCAAAGACTATCCTAAATATTCCTCTTTGTCACAGCCTTCCAGAAGACCAGATTATTTGGGTGGGTAATAGAAAAGGAGAATTCAGCGTTAAAAGTGCATATTATATTGCTCTTGGGGTAGTTGATACTTTGGAGGAAGGTGAATGCTCATCCGGTGATTCTAGAAGCCCTTTATGGAGAAAGCTATGGCACTTGAAAATTCCTCCCAAGGTTCGTATTTTTGCTTGGAAATTATGTATGAATGCTCTCCCTACTTTTGTGAATTTGCAAAGAAAAGGTGTTGAAATCTGTGATGTTTGTCAGGCTTGTGGCATAGAACCAGAAATGAATTCTCATGTGTTTGTGAAATGTGAAATGGCTAAGAGGGTTTGGAGATGTTGGCCGGGTTGTCCAAATGTGCTGCTGAATGCTAATATGAGTATTGTAGATATAGCTATGGAGATTTTGGAAACTGGTACTACTAGTGAACTAGAGTTCTTCTTTGGGGCTGCTTGGGCTATTTGGTACAATAGAAATAAAATTGTGTATTAGTACTCAAGTCAAATTCCTGATTTTATTTGGGGTTTTGCAAAGAAGCATATTCTTGAGTTCCAAAATGCTTCAACAGCTAGTTCTCAAAGTCTGTCACAGTCAGAAGGAAAGTGGTTAGCGCCTCCTCCAGCTGTGTTCAAGATCAATGTTGATGGTGCTACTTCCGGAAGTGAAAAGAACTCAAGTGTGGGAGTTATTATAAGGGATGCAGCGGGTAAAATAATTGCTGCTTGTTGCAATTATTTTCAGGGTCATTACTTGGTGGAGGAAGTTGAAGCTTTGACTTTGGAATGTGGTCTCCTTCTTGCCAAAGAACAAAAGCTCCCCCAAATTATCTTGGAATCAGATGCTTTAACAGTGGTCAATAGTGTCATAGCAGCTGAAGTTGGTGGCAATCTTGGCCATATTTATCAAGGAATCCTTAGTCTTCTTTCTTCTTTTAATAGCTGGAAAATCAAGCATGTGAAAAGAGAATACAACAAGGCAGCTCACGAGCTCGCTCAGTATGCGCGGCAGATGGAATCATCTCAGGTTTGGAAAGGAGTTTATCCTCCTTGGCTGGTGCGAGTTGTTCAGGAAGTTAGTTTGTAGTTGATTCTGTGCTTTGTATTTCCTTTCTTGGCTTTGTTGTACTCTCTTTTTATTTGGCAATGAAGTTTTCAGCAGGTTGCTTTGCCTTCAAAAAAAAAAAAAAATTATATTTCTAAACATAAACATTAAAATCCAATAAAAAGTGAAAAAAATAAATAAAAGGAAAGAAAACCATAACAGAGCTTATCATTGAAGCAAACAAAGGTTGGTGGACAGCGGCCGAGCAAGCTCCAGATGTGATGAAAACTAGTGGGGATGGCAAATTTGGAGAACACATGGTGGGTGGTCTTGTTCGTGATGTGGTCAATGATGGCACAAATGGGTCGGGTCGTACCCGGGTCACGTTGGAGATACCCATCTATGTCTTTGGTCGGTTGGAAATGGAATAAAGGGGAATGGAGGAGAGAGGAAGGGATAGAAGAAGTAACATCAGAACCAACAAGAAGGGTAATGTTGTAATTTCGGGAGAGGAGGATTTTGCAGATCTCAATACAAGGGAAGAGATGGCCTTCCGCTATTTTGCGCACCACCGAAATCTCACCTGAGCTTGAACTTGAACATAAAGAAGACATCTTTAATTGAACTTGTTTTTCATAAGCAACACAGAACAAAGCTGGTATTTGAGTTGATTTGAGTTGAGTGTACTAAAATTTGGTTTGGTTCAATGGGTTCCAACTCTAGTGAGACAAGTCTGGTTCTATGGGCTCTCTCCCTCTCTCTCTCTCTCTCTCTCTCTCTCTCTCTAAATCTGACCCCAAGGTTTCTCTCTCCTCTAGCATCTTCTTCATGTATTAGAATTGGTTTTTTGAAGTCCACCTAACTCTCACGTGACTGTGCTGTTAGTATTCTAAAAGGAGACTAACATATGTATTGATTTGACAGTTATAAATAGTTTATAAAGTAAATTAACAAATTTAAAAGTTTAAGCGGGCGTTATGGCCAAAAAGTGTTAAGACCATTTTTCCTGCCTATAGACCTAATGAACCTTTTGTAGACAAAAAGTTAAAGAATGGCTCTTTTAAATAGGTGAAGTAAATAATGTTTCCCTTTTAATAGTTACAAACAAATGTACTAGTAACCAAGCAAAAAAAATAAAATAAATGTACTAGTATTATATAAAAATGACTTTTCAGTATTTATTTGTGGGAGAGTTCATAATTCTCACTATAAACTATAAATTGAGCTGTCTCTCTTTAATAATTAAAAATGAGTAGATATTCCTTACCTTTAGTTAAACAGTTAATACATAATGGAATCTTTTCCTTCCTAGAATATTCCACAATAAAATGTCGGAAACACTCCCAACTAATTAGTTCACCTAAATAGCCACATTACCAAACCACTAAACTAAATTATCCTTTTTCTCCAAAATAAATAAAATAAAATTCTCGCAATATAAACTCTTCCTGAAAATGGCAGCATCCTTCTCAACCAAAAGGATGAACCATACAGTTGTCAAGCAGAGCTTTTTATTTTACCAAAATTTAGAAGTGTTTGGTATATGGTGTTTGAGTTGTGACTTTGAAGTGAGATATATGCATCTTCTTTTGCATAGTATGTGACGCCTACATATTTATGTGATACATATACTATGAGAATTTCCAGATGTGATGAAAACTAGTGGGGATGGCAAATTTGGAGAACACATGGTGGGTGGTCTTGTTCATTATGTGGTCAATGATGGCACAAATGGGTCGGGTTGTACCCGGGTCACGTTGGAGATAACCCATCTATGTCTTTGGTCGGTTGGAAATGGAATAGAGGGGAATGGAGGAGAGAGGAAGGGATAGAAGAAGTAACATCAGAACCAACAAGAAGGGTAATGTTGTAATTTCGGGAGAGGAGGAGTTTGCAGATCTCAATACAGGGGAAGAGATGGCCTTCCGCAATTTTGGGCACCACCGAAATCTCACCTGAGCTTGAACTTGAACTTGTTTTTCATAAACACAACAGAAAAAAGCTGGTATTTGAGTTGATTTGAGTTGAGTGTACTAAAATTTGGTTTGGTTCAATGGGTTCCAACTCTAGTGAGACAAGTCTGGTTCTATGGGCTCTCTCCCTCTCTCTCGCTCTCTAAATCTGACCCCAAGGTTTCTTTTGTGGTAGCACAGAAGTAGATAAGATCATTAGTTGTTGTTGTTGTTCAAGAAGAGTTACTAAATTAAATTGAAGGGTCAGGATAGCATAATTTTTCCTTTGTTGCTTTTATTTTTAAATGAATGTCTTCCTCATTTGTTAATGCTTGATAATTTAATATAAAAATAAAAATAAAAAAACCAAAAATAGTATATGCAGATTTTCACATATGTACTATTTGTAACCAAAAAAAAAACTATTAAAATTACTTTTGATCCTTGACAATGTTATCAT
This sequence comes from Quercus suber, assembly GCF_002906115.3. NCBI lineage: Eukaryota > Viridiplantae > Streptophyta > Magnoliopsida > Fagales > Fagaceae > Quercus > Quercus suber. Next base: position 109,491 of record NW_027069808.1, read on the forward strand.
AGAAAATATATATATATATATATATATAATGCAATAGTAGTATGTCAAATATTATATATAATGCAATGGTAGCATGAAAAAGAAGGCAGATGATAATGTTTGAGAAGAGAACCAAAAGAAAATGGCATGGAAGACGAAATAATTTCGAAACCGTGTATTAGAAATGGTCCTACACTAGCTAGGAAAAACAAGAGAATGGTCATGGGAACAATTGGAACCATCTTCTGCTAGAGTTTCATTTATACTATGTTTGATTTAGTTGCTCCAAAGGAATGGCCAATATGCATATATTATGCTATTTCTTGAGGCATAAGTTACTTAAAGCATTAGTCATTGCAGGAAATAAAAAAGTTCATAAACATTTAGAAAATACAAATGACATAAACCTCTGAAAGTTTTTTATAAAATATTTTAGAATTGTTATGATATAATGTTTATACAATCAAAGTCTGAAGTTGGTTGATTTCAACACTTAATTAAATTGTATTATGCTATTGCTAGAATTTCATTGTATTTAGAATATATATCCTGAATATTACTTTTAATTTTGATCCTTGATTGCAACTAATTGTGCTCTAATGTGTTTCTTTATTACATTGCAGGGAAAGTTTTTCTTAGACAGTCTGACAACATTCTTAAATTTCCTGGATTAATGGTCTGCATTTAGGCGAAACTCAATGTTTTTTTTTTTTTTTTATCCCGTATTTCTTTGTTTGTTGCTCTACATTTACCTTTAGTGTAGAATTTTGTAAGACTATTTACGACTGTAGTTTGATGCATTTCATGGATTAATACTACAGGATTTGAGTATCATAATATATTAATTATTAATTATTGTTTGTCGAAGTCGCTTATATTTGCTTCTACAAAAAACAGAGACAGCTATAATCTCTCTTGGACCACCATAATTTTATTTTGATAATCTTTTGAACCTATGGAACATGTTTTGAATAATAAATTATTGGAGTAAAAAAAAACATTAAAAAAAAAAAACACTTTCTTTTTGCTTGAGTGCATGGGTGGTAAAGGAATACAAATTTTCTAAATCTATTTCTAAAAGATCTATTTAAAATTTTGTTGACCACCACGAAATTTCAAGATTAAATTTGGAAGTCTCTATGACTCTCTAGATTCGCGTCTTCTTCTTGTAAGTAATTATTTGATTTTATATTTTTGGTATTATCTTAGTGAAAAAATGTTTATATTTTCAGTTACCAAGTCTTTTGTAATAAATAAAAGTATCCCGCACACTGTGCGGGTTATAAGCTAGTTTTACTAAAACTAAAAGAGCGTTACTTGGGAAAAATCATTTAAGTGCATGATAAAGAGGATAAACTTAACCAACCTATGCACACGGTTGGGCATATTCTCTCTCCCTCCAATTGCAACCATTTTCCCCCTTCAATCATGAAGTCACCATGAAATGACTCATAATATCATACTGTACCGTTGGACTCATTTTATTATGCCACCAAAATGTTAGAAGTCCATTAATATTATATAGTTGGAGCCATAAACCACATAAAGATAAATCATTATGTCCTTATCTCTAAATTTACATTATTGAATATATTTTACTTCATTATCACTGTACCGCTGGACTTATGTTATTATGTTGTTGGAATGTTATTAGCTCACTGACGCTATACGGCTGGAGCCACAAATCATATAAAGTGATGCTATAGTTGGAACCACAAAGCATAGTAAGATAAGTCAACATTTCTCTATCTTTGAAATCACATTGCTTAAGAGAGTGTGTTGTGTGTAGTATAACTTGTCTCACCCTCCATTAAAAATTATCATGGCTTTTGAGTTGAATTTTGGTGTGCCTTTGTGTTAGAACTCCTTTCTCTCTCCCCTTTGTGTGTGTGTTTGTTTCTAAAAAAATGGGGTAATTGTCCCACATTGCTTAAGAGAGTGTGTTGTGTATAGTATAACTTACCCCACCTTTTCTTAAAAGTTACCATGGCTTTTGAGTGGAGTTGTGGTGTGCTTTTGTGTTAGAACCCCTTTCCCTCTCTCTTGTGTGTGTGTGTGTGTGTGTTTGTTTCTCAAAAAAAAAGGGGAAATTATCCCACATTGCTTAAGAGAGTGTGTTGTGTTTAGTATAACTTGCCCCACCCATTCTCTTTCCCTCTCCCCTCTGTGTGTGTGTTTGTTTCTAAAAAAAAAAAAAAAGACATACAATTTTGGACATGAATCACCGCTGGACATATATTATTCAGATATAAACCACCACTGGACATATATTATTAGGACATAAACCACCGCTGGACATAAACTACTACTAGACATAAATCACTGCTAGACATATATTATTTGGACATAAACCATAGTAGGACATAAACTATTTGACATACATTATTTGGACATAACCCATTGCTGGACATATCGTATTATATTGAACATGAACCATGAACCACTGCTGGATATGAACTATTTTGGACTCATCCCATTGTTGGACATATGACATTCAATTAATTATTCTCTACTATTGGACATCACTTAATATATATAATAATAATGTTCAACTCATCATTTAATCAAAACTATTATGCTAGACATTTTATTTATTTATTTCAACCATTATCACGATTCTTAGACTTTGGGCTTCGTCTATTTTATAGGCTTAAAGATGCACCGAAAGCCATTGGTTTATGCAGTCCAATGTTGAGTTCTGGATTGAACTCATCAAAATAAATTTAGGTCTAACAAAGTCACCCCTCCAGCGGAAAACAAATGTCTTCGCAAAAAAAAAAAAAAAAAGGGCCCATTCAAACCTCAAAATACAGTATCCCTTAAACCCCGTAACCCCTAAATCCAAATCAGGTCTTGGAAAAGTCTGCACTCCTCCTTATTTCAAATATCCGACTTGCCCCTTGTCATTAGGTATAATAAGACTTTGGATAGTAGAATCAATCATCTTGTGAACAAAACTCCTCCACTAATTGATAAACTTTGTTATTTTATGTCAAACAAGAGTGATTATGTGCCCAAAAATATGCTAGTCACTTAAGAATAAGAGAATGACCTTAACTTGTTATTTGTATATATGTTTTTTTGAATGATAGGATAAAAAAAGATTCATCACGCGATGTTGAAGAGGCCACTTTCAAACCGATTCTATTTTTAGAATTAAATTCTATCAATTCTTCACCCCTACAAACAACGCATAAATGTTTAAGAGAACTAATTTTTTAAACGGGTCTTGGAAAGGTCCTTAGTCTTCCTTATGTCGAGGATTCGACTTGCCCATTGCCATTAGGTACAATAAGAGTTTGGATAGTAGAATCAATCGTCCTATGAAACTCCTCCCCAAATTGATAAACTTTGTTATTATTATGTCTAATAAGTGTGGTTTTGTGCACAAAAATATGTTATTATCACTTGGGTGAATAGGAGAATAACCCTAACTTATTTACATATATAAAGAAAAATTTCATATTCAAGCAATGTTGAAGAAACATTTTCAAACTAAATCAACTTTCAGAATTGAATTCTATCAATTCTTCACCCTATTCAACAAGAGTCCAATCTTCTGTCTCATAAATTATGCTTTACTCCATACTCCACTAATAAAAACGTAGCATCTGGCTTTTTTTTTAAGTGAGATAATGTGTCATTTTGACGTTAACATGAATGCAATTGAGTTAAATCTCACATGGCTCCCTTAGCTCTACCTCACATGATTAACCTTTTGTTAAGTTACAATTTTTTCACTCATGCCACATGCCCCAATCCTATTTAATTACCTTTATTTATTCACCCAAAAAAAATTTACCAAAATATCAGCCATAAATTATTTTGGGTTTCCATGAATATTTCTCATTCCATTGGCTCACAAATATTTCATATCTCATTATCTAAATTGGGCCACAATATAAACCATCCTAAAAAACTCATATCTTATCCAATTTCATTATCATTATCTAGCTAAGCCCAATGCACACATCCCATTCTTTTTAAGACCCAAGACTACTTATGCTTGAAAATATTTCAAAAGCCCCTAATTCGAGTCCATGGCAAACCAATTTTATCAATGGAATTCAAAACCATAATCCAAACCCAAGGTTTAAACCCATGGCAATTTATTTTTCAAAAACCCAATTCTCATTGGCAACATCAAAAGCCCAATTTACATTGGCAATATTAAAAGCCCAACTCATATTGGCAACATCAAAAACTCAATTCACATTGACAACATCAAAAGCCCAATTTACATTGGCAACATCAAAAACCCAATTATCATTAACAATATCAAAAGCCCAATTCACATTGACACTATTAAAAGCCCAATTTACGTTGGCACTATTAAAAGCCCAAGCTAACTATTTGACGCTATTTTATCAGAAGTCCAAGGTTATTAATACTTGGCAAAATACTATATCATAATTATTTCACTTAAAGTCTAATGATGAACAATGGTTTAAGTTCTTAAATCTATTATTATAATATTACAAACTAATGAAATCTATAACAAATATCTATTCTCAAAACCCATTGCAAACATATATCAAGCCCATGGAGAATTATGAATTTGTGTTACTAATATAAAAGGCCATGGAAAGTTATGATTATTTATTTTAGACCTATGACATTTATTTATTTCATAGTATATTATAAACTCATGGAATTTACATAATAAGAACCCATAATCACTATTTATCTTATATCACAACATTCATAAGATTTATTTCCAAAACTTATGATAATTATTTATCCTACAAGCCCATTATGATTATCTATAATAAAAATAAAAAAAATAAAAAAAACTCATGAGAATATCACATTATTCCATTATAACGTTGTTACCATATTTTATTTGAAACACATGGATATTGCCTCTATTAAAACACATGGAAAATATTATTCACAAGAAACAATTGAGGTTACTATTTAAAAGTCCCAAAGAAAATATCATTTACAAAATAATCTATGGAAAAAAATTATGAGAATCTAAACAAATTGATATTTAAAGCCCATGGAAATTAATACCCAAAACCTATCATAAATATTTATTAAAGCTCATGAATACATTTCATTTTTACTAACAACTAAAGCCCATGTGGAATAAAAATCCATGGTAATATATGGTAGCTTTGCCCATTTTGTAAGGCTCACAATGGGAAAGCAAAAGGATAAACCCAAATGGAGAAAACCACCAAGTCAGAGACTCACCAAAGTACTCAACCCTCATGATCAAGCCCAACATGAAGTCTCATCCAAAACAGCCCATGTGTGCAAACTGACCTAACTAGAGAACTCCCTTCAATTCTGCCTTCCGCTGGAGAGCACCTCAAGAAGCAACCAAACTCCCAAACCAAATTAGGAGTTGGCCACCTATCCCATCAGCCTCTCAACCATTACCAACTTTGACGTGAACAGTACCAGAGGTTGGGCTGACACCTAAAAGCTAATAGGCAATAAATACCATTTTTCTTCAAGTTTTGGTCACAACTCAAGGAAGCCATAACAAGACCTCCAAGCTCATGAAATTCTCAACTAAATAGTTATTTTATTACTAGAAACGTATGTAATTGATCCATGAACCAAGCTCATGAATCCCAAAATGGAGAAAATTAGGGAAAAGTGGTTTGGATGGCATAAGGGGGTGTCCAACAGAGGCATCAATGGTTGACACCTAGCTTAGAGTGTTAACCAACCCTCTTGAGCTCTAATCCTAGTTACAGCAAGCAAGATCTCTAGTCCTCATACTTGCTCTAATCCTATTGGATGAAATTAATCTCCAAATCCCAACAATTAATGCCTAGATTAGGAGCATCTCAACCTCCAGTTACATTACCCAAATATGCAAAACACTCTAAAAGCAAGTCTAACCATTTTTGGCCAAATCTCAAAGGAGATATTCTGAGATTTTGCTGTTGTCTAACCTGGTCCCTTCTAAATTTTGTTAATCAATCCCTTAAGCTTCACTATAAAAGGAACTACCATCAACTCATTAAAGGGACAAGATCTCCTCATAAAATTCATCACCCATCATGCTATTTTCATCTTATAAATCAGTTATTTAGTTCATACATTAGCTTTTGATCCATAAATACCCATGTACGCTTACCCTTAAACATCACATTCCATCTCCTCAGAAAATCTCAACACCTTAAAATAGTCATAAACAGCCCCTCTTTACACCATACCCGAAATGGGCTAAACACCACTTCATCTCTCTTTCATATTTCCATATGTCCACTCATACTTTCTATAAAGTCATTCACATCACTTACCATACACATATATTCATCATTATGGGCATGATATGGCACATAGAGATCTTATTCAAACATTTGCTGCACTAGATGGACACTCTTTCTCTCCCTTCATTCCATCCTAATTTTTCATCTTTTACTTATAATTATGAAGCCTTTAATCCTTGTTTATTACTATTATAATGAAGGCCATAATGTCTCCTATGGAAATTTTCCCTCGTGTTGATTTAATAATAATGAGGAAAATATATAATTTTTATCATGTAAACACATTTATTGACTAATCAGACGTTACCGCTGGAGATCTGTCATATTCACTGCTGGACCATTTTCCTCTTGTGTACTTGTTATAATGGGCTCACTTTTATATTAACCGACTATGGAAGAAATGCATAATTTTTACTATACGAATACATTTATTAATTTTCCAAACATCTATCGCTAAACGTTTCTCATGTTTACCGCTGGATTATTATTTAAGCACTTATTGTGGTGGGTCATCCTAGGTGTTAGATTATCTTTGCAAGAGGTATTTTTGAGGCCTTATTATAATCTTTATTGGATGCAACCCAAACTTTGAGCAAAAATTGACTTTTAACACTTCACCGATAGCCTTTGGGCCATATTCCAAGCCCAAAGTCGAGTCTCGGTCTTGGCTTCCCAAATATCATATTGGCAACGGAAAAAAAAAGGCCCCTGACACCCTTTTTCTCTCGACTCTCTACAACTGCCTTTGTTTTTGGTTTATTTTTTCTCTAGCCTCAACGTTTCATCTTCTTCCTTAGTCCTTGCTATGCATAGATCATCAAAAGTTTTATTGTTTTGCTACCACATATTTTTGTTTTGTCTTATAGCTCCATTTTTTTACTTTTTTTCTTTTTTTAAGAGATTATGGCTCTAGTTGAGAGAAACAAGCAAGCAAGCAAGTTTGATAAAATAATAATAGTTCTAGCATTCTTAGTAGATAACAATCAACCAAGTCATTCCTTATCAGATAAAGTTTGATAAAATAATATAATCTAAAACTCAAATCAAATGTTATCTGTATATTCAAATCAAATTGTAACCTCTGCAATAATATATGTACAAGAGAACAAGCTCCCAAATTAATGTTAATAGAAACCAATTATTTTCTATCTATATCAATTGTTTTAAAAATCTATACATGTCGAGGCACATTACACATTAACTAATCACAAGAGATTCTCCTTTTGATTAGTTCACATTTGATTGAAATGCCTCTATAGTTCTATGGAGGAGCTTCCCTTCCCTAAACTAATTCAAGAATTTCAACAAACATGTAAAATATCTAGCAACCCCAAATATTTACTGAATACAACCTTTATTGAACATAGAACCTTTTTTCTCTCCACACTTTTCCTAATGGAATAAAAATCAAACACCATCATCACCATAGACAAGTCATTTTTTTCTCTCCACACTTTTCTTCAACAACTTGAATTTTCCACAACCTAGAGAACAAGATTTCAAGAAAATTTCATATCATAAACCTAAATCTCAACTTTCAAAAATCATTACTCCCACATCAAACCCTGAAAACACTTGGTAATGAAAAAACACACTATTTCCTTTCCACAAACCAATAATGTAGAATTGGTTTTCGAAAGAAGCCAAACTTGGATTTGTTGGCTGTGGCGGCAGTGAAGTGAGGCGTTTATGGAAGAACAAGAAAAAGATTTGAAGAAAGGGAGAGTTGGTGATTGGTAGTTGGTAGAGAGAGGTGTGTCTTGAATTTCCAATCAATACACAATAAAATCCACCATTATGAGAAAATATTGCGAGTCCTAAATACAATACTATTGCGACTCCCTAAAAAAAAGGACAAATGTGGAAAATAAATAGCTTATTTAAGTGGGATATACAAGGAAAAAAAACCATAGCCACAATAATTATAGAGAATTAATGATCAATTGACAATAAAAATATACTCCTAATATAATGCACATTATTAAAAGTATAATACCATAATTATGGGCCGATTATCTAATACCATAATTAAATTACTCCTAAAATAGCTCTTTCAAAGGTCAGTGCTTCTTCATATTCTTTTTTCTCCACTCATCTAATAGTATTTTTCTTAGTAAATAATAGTAAATTATTATAGAGATACAGTTATACACTTATAATGAGTAGACCTTTGGATTTTTTAATATTTTCTATTATTGACTATTATTAAGTACAATAACTACAAAATTAAATTGCATGTCTTTTTGTATATTGGAAGTTACCTTTAGAGAAACATAAGCATAAATGAGCAATGAAGTAACATGTAGGGTAGAGCTCTATTTAAGTTTGTGGAATGTTTTGGCTAACATCCCTTGAGAGATATGCAATAAAGAATTGAAGTCTATAACTCATGCACTATTTTACTTGCCAAACATGACAGAGGTCTAGATGGCAAGCAGACTAGACATAAGAGCATTAGCATTAGGAGTTCTAAAACTCCCAATTTACTATTTTATAGCATCAATCCACACAAAAAACACTCTTTACCTGGGTGTCTATTTCTAAACAAATTTACCCACATGCTATGGTAAAATTGTATATGTACAAATTACTATAGCAAGTTGTATTTATGTTTTTAATCGCTTTTATTCTCTTTCTCTTGCCTTTATCTCTTCTCAGTCTTTGGTATCTTTTCTTTCTTTGTTTGTCCTCTTTCCTCATCCTTATCCTTTAGTCTCTCTCTCTCTCTTTTTCTCTCTTTCTCTCTCTTTCATCTATCCCTATAATGTTTGTGTTAAGGCTCCAAGGCAACAAAATAGAGAAGTAGCAAAGATCAATAGGGATTAGAAGCAAAGATGGTTGTGGGTTTTAATTCGGTCTCCATCGATTTGTTGGTTGCTAGGTGGTGGTTGTGGTGCTGTTTTGGTTTTGGATTTGGATTTGGTGGTGGTTTTAGATTTAATGGGTTTTTGTGGTGGCATGGTGGTGCTGATTGTGTTTGTTGTGGTGTCAGTGGTGGTTTCAGTTTCTGTTGGTGGTGGTGGTTGGGATGATATGGGTTTAGATGGTGGGTGGTAGATGAGTTGATCTGAGTATGCGTTTAGGTGGTCGGTGGATGAGTTGGTCTTTTTTTTTTTTTTTGGGTGTTGGGTGGTTGAGAGAGACAAAGGGGAAGAGAGACAATTGGAGAAGAGAACAGAGAGATGAGGAGAAGAGAAAGAGATGAGAGATGTTATTTTATGGAATAGTGAATTTTATTTTAATGGGTTATATGTGAAAATAGAGTTTGGTAATTGGTATATTATAAAGTAGTATGATATAATAGGTAAAATAACTTTTTAGATAATAAAATAAAAACTATTAAGTGAACCGAAGAAGTTTGCTGTTATTAATACCAAATATGTTCTTGGCAGAGTTGAATTTTTATTTTTTTTTATAGTATTTTTGCATTCTTTATTTTTAAGAAAAAAAATTCTTTTTAGTAATTTGTACATGTTTATTATGGTGACTTTAACATGGATGGTGAACCACATATAAACCCGTGCAGGACCCAGGCGTACAAACTAGTATAAGTTTATGAGCAAAACCATGAAAAACTCAAGGCTTTAAACCGATGAAAATAACTATGATAAAAAAACAAAAATAGTGAAAATAATAATCATTTACATTATATTTTAATTTACAATTGAATAAAGGAAATAAAAAAATGGTAAAGAAGTTTTGGGCAATACAGTTTGGTGAAAAATTGGATTGGTTTAGCACTTCAGCTTATTCCTCAAGTCTCGACATGAAGATGCCACGTGTAAGTATTGAAAATCCTGCACTGTTCGCACGCAAAAGGCGTTGAGAAAGTGGAAATGAATAAATAAATAAAATAGTTAAGCTAAAATCTGTTGTTGAAATGAAATGACTGAACCAGAACCTCCTCCATTTTCTTCTGCTTCTTCTTCAGTAGTTGAAGAAGTCGAAATCGTTGAAAGCTTAACCCTAATTCCTGGCCTCCCAAAGGATGTGGCGGCACTGATCCTGTCGTTGATCCCTTACTCCCACCAGGCGCGGCTGAAGGCCACCTGCAAATCGTGGCGCCTCTTCCTCTCATCGAAAACCCTCCGCCGACTTCGACTCCGAGAACTTTGTTCCCAGTCCCACCTCCTCTGCATCTTCCCTCAAGACCCATCACTGGCGTCCCCTTTCCTCTTCGACAGGGACAACCTGGCCTGGGCCCCACTTCCAACCACACCCCCAAACCCCCACACCTACGGCCTTTGCAACTTCACCTCCCTCTCCATTGGAGCCCACCTCTACGTCCTCGGTGGGTCCCTCTTCGACACCCGATCCTTCCCCATCGATCGCCCTTCCCCTTCCTCCTCCACCTTCCGCTTCGATTTCACCACCCATTCTTGGGAATCCCTCGCCCCTATGATACACGCGCGGGGGAGTTTCGCCTGCGCTGCTGGATCCAACAACCACATCTTGGTGGCCGGAGGCGGGTCCCGCCACACGGTATTCAGTGCGGCTGGGACTAGAATGAATTCGGTGGAGCGATACGATATCGGGAAGAACGAGTGGGTGGAATTGGAGCGTTTGCCTGGGATGCGAGCCGGGTGCGTGGGGTTCTTTGTGGAGGAGAATGAAGAAAAGAGCGGGTTTTGGGTGATGGGAGGGTACGGGGAGGAGAGGACGATAGGTGGGGTGTTCCCCGTGGATGAGTATTGCAGGGACGCTGTGGTCATGCAGTTCAACGACAGCACTGGCCCTGGGTGTGGGAACTGGAGAGAGGTTGGGGATATGTGGGAACAAGGGGAGAAAGTCAGGGTTGGCAAGATTGTGGTTGTCGAGGATCACGAGAGATCGGGTCATCCCGGGGTCTTTATGCTCGACGGCAACCATATTTTCAGGTTCTTTTTCTTTCTTTTTCCAGTACAGTTTTTATTTATACTCAAGTATTTCATTTCAATTACATTTTCTGTTTTTGTTTCTCATTTGTAAATTTGGCTGTGGCGCGTTTGCTTAAATATGTGCGGTAATTATATTGATTTCTCACTTTTGTGTTGCTGAGGTTTAGTGTTTGTAAACTGTGTTCTGGTGTGAACACACTTTGATATACATACCTATACTAGCTTGTTAGCGATTATTTCCTTTTGCTTGAATTAGCTTTTAAATATGTGTGAGTGAGAAGAGTGTAGAATGCTTCTATGGTTGGAGTAGTTCATGCTTTGCGTCTTGGAGTCTCTCTGGACTCTGGACTCTGGGGTGGTCCAAGGATGAGGAGACTGGTGAGGGAGAGCTACTGTTCTAATGATTGCATTCCCCTTTTTTTTCTGGTCTATATAATTCACTCCCACCTAAAATATATTGATTATTTGAGTTCAAATGAAAATATATTTTAATTAAATAAGTACTCCAGTCCACGTAATTGAGAACGCACAGAGTACATTTTTGAATAATTTCTCAGAAGACCAAATTTCTTTACATATCGTAGTGAAATGGACTATTTTGAGTGTACCTTTTTTTCTTTACCCCCTCCTCGCTTCTTCCATCATTTTGATACTGGATTGGATCTTCAAATTGTTGATAGAAACTGATGTATTGGAACAGATTGCCATAAATCCTTATCTGTTCCTTTTCTCTTATATGTGCCAGAATCTTTTGGCTTGCGAGTGAGGATGTTAAATTTATGTAAAATATTGGGAAATTGGATGGTGGCTTATATTATATGCTCTTAACCATATATTCACATTCATCACATACTTGTACTATACACTAAGGCACATGTGGTGATGAGGTTATCATTACTACCTATGGTTTTGTAAAAATATGGAAGAAGCAAAAAGAATTTGAAATTTGGAGTTGTAAAGGTGCTTTTGTTTAGCATTAATCTACTATTCTTTCTTCTGTTTATTTATTTATTTTTGAAAACTTTTTATTTTATTTTAAAATAGTGATAATCAAGATTTGTGTTGAAAATGGAAACAACTTTTGAAGTTTGTGAGAATTGAATCATTTTGTTTTAGAGAGGAGTATTGATGTAGGACAAGGGGAACAGGGTTTAATAGGGCTTTAGGAATGAAACAAAGGTGAAAATCAAGATTTTGGTTGCTGTGAACAGTGCTGTGAATAGTAACCGGAAATGGTAAATAAAAGATAAATTCCTAAGAATCACTCCTAGGGTTACTTGGCATCACCCCTAGGAGTAGTCTGCATGACACAAACTGTAACATGCTTATAGCTCTAAAGTCTGAAAATATTATTAATCTCTACCTCAATAGGAAACACAACTCTTTAAATAGAAGATTAAACCTAATAAGATTTGGACTTGGACTCTTTGGGCTTTAATATTAAACCCAAATTAAATAACTAAACTTAAATAAAAATAAAAATAAAACCCAATGGACTAATAGTACAGCCCATTCCAGAAAACATGAAACTAATTAAAAGTCTTTGGACGCTTTTTATATGTCTTCAATGGTTGCTGTCATGGTCCTCCATCAAGTATCTAGATAAAAATGCAAAACAATAGCTCTCTCTCTCTCTCTCTCTCTCTCTCTCTCTCTCTCTCGTGCATGTGCACACGTGCAAGTACATGTGCTTGTTCTCACCCATTATCCCACTCTCTGGATGGTAGAAAGTGAACTATTCTCATAACTGTTACTTAAGTTGCTATTAAAGTTTTAAAGTGGCTTTAATTTAAATCTAATGTTAAATTGACATGCTGATGCCATGAACTTAGTTTCTCTTGAATATAGGAATCCAAGCTTTATGAGTTGCCAAAGAGATAAATGTCACTTCTGAGTTACCTGAGAAATTATAAGATTTACATGGTGGACAAGTGATGTGGTCCACCATTCCACTAAAAAACTGCCACTTGTTTAAAATTGTTAGTTAGAAAATTTTTTTAAACAGAAATTAATTATTGACCCGGCAATTTTAAACAAGTGGAAGTTTTTTAGTAGAATGGTGGACAAGTAACGTGGTCCACCAGAGGACTCTATAATTTCTCGAGTTACCTTACCATAAAGGGGTAGTTAATACAGGAAGCTCCATAGTAGTAGTATTCCTTAAAGAGAGTTCCATTAAAGCCCTATAGCTATTCCTATCATTGGTATTCCTATTACAGCTATTGTTAGACTAGTACTACTAGCTCATAACTCATAATGTACTACGAGCTTCATAACTCATAGTATGGATTGTTCCCCCTATGGCTTTAAAAACCAAACCGGGAGCCAAACCGTTTTTTTCAAAATTCCTGGTTTAACCCAGTTTTCACCAGTTTTTGGGGTTTTTATTGGATCGGACTGGCTCTCAGTTCCCAGTTGAACCGGTCGGACCGGCCGGTCCGGTCACCCCCTAAGTCTCCCTCAGGGGGATTGAGAGTAGTTGAGCTCCTTAGTTTACTGATAGTTTGGTTAAGGAGTGAAGCTCTTAACTCTATACTGGCTTGCTTTCCTTCGCTTGTCCATGTGAGAGTGTTCGTGCCTCATATTGATGAGTCACTTCACTCCCTCGAAAGCCTATTTATAGGAGTTAAGCGTTGATATCTACCTTTAACTCATTTCTTCATCTTAGCATAGTTCCCGGGGGCACGTCCCCCGGGGACCCCCTGGTTACTTTCCTTGTTCACTACCTTTAGGTGAATGAAGCATAAGGATAGAAACGGTAGTTTCGTGCCTCATATCGATGATAGGACTCATGTCATAAGTGACTATTGAGCCTTCGTGCCTAATGTCATAAGTGACTATTGAGCCTTCAAGTGACACTCTTTAAGAAACTAAAGGGATGTTCTTACAGGAAGCATAATCGCAGTATGTGGTCATCTCCTTGTATCGCACTTGAAGACAAGGTGGCAATAGTTGTCCAAAGAAGCTATAGGATTCATGTGGCCCTTAACTGGGTGGGGGAAGGACTAATGCGGTAGATCCTTTCTGTTTCCTTGCTGCATACATTGGGCGTGGATGGTGCTTAGGACGAGGGGTGGTGCCCTCTATAAAGCCTTTTCGACATTCCACTGCCATACTATACGCGTCGGTCGGCTCCATACGGTACAAAACTATGGTAGGAGAGACTTCGAAAGAGTTCTGTGTAAATGCACTTTTCTTTACACAGGCTTTTTCGTTGTGCTCCATACCTATAAGGCCTATTGTGCCTAAGATAGTTTTTTAACTGTATCAATTAGGGTCTTGCATCTGACTGATTAATAAAATCAAAATTATGCAATGGCAATGGAATCTTGCTTGTAATAACCTAAGAAAAGAAGAGGCACAATTTTATGGGACTTCATACTACATTATTTGATTAATTTTGCTGAAGGTAGCATTATGTATGTAATTAATATACAATTTCTTAAATCATAAGCCATGTACATCCAAATCCATGCATGTTCATTTGGTGTGCTCACTTCTATTCCTTTGCCTTTGCCTTTACCTGATTTTGTGGACTTGTAGTAATCCCCCAACAAAAGCAAAACTGTGATGACTTGACTGGCATATGGTAGCCTTAACTATTGCTGTTCCCTTTAATATGTTAATGATCAGTTTAGAACCCTGCATTTATGGTTTTCACTTTTTTGTTAGTTCCACATGATTAACAAAAGTCATCTTTGATCTACTTGGGAACACTCATGTGCTTTTTATCTTTACTGCATTACAGATATGACATGGCTTCAAACCGTTGGCAGGAGGAGTCACATGTTCCAAAAAGAACTCCTCATAACTCAGCATTTGGTTTTGTTGTATTGGATGGGGAATTGCATGTATTGACCCTATTGAATGCATTTGATCCACAAGAAACCCGAAGGAAGCAGCATCATAAGAGGGCTGGAACACTTTACATCCAGATCTACCATCCCAAGAAGAAGACCTGGAGAACTCTCATTACAAAGTCACCGTTCCCTCACCCTTTAGATTTTAATACTGCAGTAATGTGCAGCATTCGATTGTGAACTATAGTAATTCTTATTTGTGTGCTGCAAGTACTCTTACCAAACCACAAATTTACTCTATCTCAGCAAATAGAAAAGAGGGTAAAGCAAGGAAAAAAGAAGAATGATTCATGTGTGAGTGATTGATGTTAATTGACGTGGTTGTTTGCCTTTGGCTTATTTGTATAGACCTCAATGTACAGCTTTACGTGTTTGTTTGAATGGATCTAAGTGCTATATAATGTCTCGGTTGTAACCTTAATGGAGTAAATAACTCATTCAGCCCAGGAAAAACAATTGTCTATGTAAATTTTCAGTGCTATTGACTTTCTGTACACACACACACACACATACACATACATATATATATATATTTCTAGTTATGCTTTTATTTTGTCTAGTTTGGGCCTTTGTTTGTGGTGTGATAAAACAGCCTTAGAAAGCCTAAACAACTGGTGGTAAGTTTGTTGTGTTGGTCTTGACTGTATAGACATGTCAAGCAGGGGAGAGAGTCGCTGAGGGCAAAGGATGATTGAAATGATAGGGGCAAAAAGCAGGTGGATTTCTACCTGCTCAGTATTTGTTTATGGGTTTTGAGATTAGAGTGTGAAAGAGGGAAGCAGATGATAAAAGGGAATTCTCTGTGGTTCTTGGACCTTTGGCTCAACACAACAGGTGAATCATCTCTTTTTCTTTCTTTTTTTCTCCATCCCTTGCAAGATTTCAGCTCCAGTTTAGGTTCCTTTCTTTCCTTTTGGTGTTTTGGGTTGGAGATATTTTTAAAAGAATTTCTTCTTCGTAATTTATATGATAATAAAATGCTTCGTATGAAATAAATTTCTTTCTTAGTTAAATTAAAGTTTGTTTGGTAGCTGAAAAAAGGTAGGGAAAGAAAGGAAATTAAGCTTACAAATTTAGGTTTAGATTTAGGAATAGTTTTGAACCTTCACTTATGATCTTGTTGTTCTGGCTTTCAGGTGTTTGTTGTTAACCAAAAAGAACTGTGATGCTTCAGAAGTTTTCAAGTGCATGCATGACGATATTATTATGGTAAAATGCCATTCCTTTGTGTGCTACTGGCTGGAATTACCTGCCGTCATTTCTTTGGTTGTTTTGTTGATAGTTATTATTTGCCTTTTTTAAAGACTACTTGCTTTTATTTTAATTATGTTATTCAGCCAGAAAGAAAGTTCCTTTTTTTCCTTATTTACTCTTACTCTCAAGTCTTCTGTCCTACCTAAATTAGCTTCCATTCTTCAACAACAGAGGCTTTGTAATTTGTACGACCATTACACTAACCTTCAACTTGCATAAGATCAATGCACTTTGCTGTGTCTTTTTATCCATTGGAAGCATGCTTATACATTTGAATAATTTTGAATTTTTGATATCCTCATCTTGAATAAATGTTAAATAGTGTTAGTAGTGGCCTATACGTTAATAACCCTAATGAGCCCATTCTTTAGGTGGAAATTTCTCATATGACAAATTGTACTTATATTAAACTCCTTTCTTGGAAAGAATCATTAATCTTTGGTCGGATAACATTTCTTAATTCCTCTATAAGCTTCTCTTTCATGCTTTAATCAGGTACCAATGCAGGGTTTATTAACCCCAGAGCACTTTATAGGTTATGCAACGGCAATAGTATTAATGAATGATTTGATCTGGTTTAAAATTTTGTTGTATTGGAATGTTTTGTAGGCGGTGATGCTTCTATTCATTTTCTTTGTAGGACAAAACTTAGGTACTGTTCTATAAGGTCTCCTCTTAAAATTTTGTTATGTAGCTACTTAACAAAAAAATATATATTTCATTCTCATGAGAAAAAATCTACATGGTAGAATCTTAAAAGAAGAACCTAAGGAATAGTACCTAAGTACTGTTCTTAAGTCTTGCTTTTCTCTATATTATGGCTTTCTTAATTAACTATTTTATATTTTTTAATGCAAATCCCAATTCAGCTCTCAATGGTTTTACTGAACGGCAATAGCATTAATGAATGAAGAAATATAACAAGCTTATTAGAGAACATGACTAGCATAAACTTATAGATGCCATAGTATCACTTCAACATTCTAACCTATTGTGGCGATACCGAATTGTAATATTCTGAACGCATTCATGATGGAAGGTCCATGACTACACAACAATAATGAATTAAGTCTATTGATTCATGATAAAAAGATACTTACGGTGTCTATCGGTTTAATTGATGATGACCATTGCTTTCAATGTTCTTAGAATATTTTTCTAGGCAGATTAATGACTGAATGTTCTTAGCTGAATATCGTTATAGAGAGAAATGACCTCAAAGCAATTTGGATAATTATATGTTTTTCTTTTATATAAAAAAATAATAATAATAAAAATTTTAAAAAAAATAAAAATAAAAAAAAACTATATGTTTTTCTTTATTTTTCTGTTGAACCAGATGAGGACATCTGCTGATCCTCTCCCTTCCTCAAAACAGAGCTCGGGTTTTATGGCATACCTACATGTGATTGCTTTAAAATAAATTTTAATGGAATTGTGTGTTTTTTTTTTTTTTTTTTTTTTTTCAAATGTTAACCTAGTTTAAAACTGAGCTAAAAGATAGCACTGTACTCATATATGATAAGTTCTCTTGTACACTATTTTTGTTTTAATTTTTTTGGCCGAGTCCCTTGTACTCGTATTTTAATTTGTATATATAAATTCCGAGAACATGATAGTGCTAAGAACTAAGGAAAATTAATAATTTTGGTGGTTCTGGGACCATCTAGAGCCCAGACCATGACTCCTGACGAACGTGGTGGTGGGAGAAACCAGTTTGCTCTGTGGGACTGTATCTTGCTAGTGGAGTTTCATCAATCACTCGAGCAAAGATACGAGCGCCTTGGGAGGCACAGTGGTTTCATGGATCTCACTGCAGATCTGATGCAGAAAATGGACAGTCCAGAAATGGAGCAGTTTTTTAAGTTTGTACACGGGGACACTTGGAAAACCCGAGCATTATTTTAGAGTATGCCATGTACAAACATGAATATCAACAAATCAAACCAAATTACACTTGGAATGTTATTGGTAGTGATGTCAAAAAAACCGTTCTTGTTTGTTTAAATAGTGGGGCTTCTTTAGAAAAATAAGTTACCTATATCATTCTCGTTCTAACAGTGAAAAATCTTGAGCTTGTCATTGAGCCAATAAATCTCAACGTCATTATTTTGATCGATCCTACTGTTTCTGTGTTTAAGGAAGCGAAATAACCCCAACCTGCTAAATTTGTAGGATCTCTTCAGAAAGCATTACTTGCAGCCAGCCTACAAACCTTAGGTTAATTATTCTGGATTTTGTGGCAAATACAGCAAGCCAGAACAATGTTTTTATTTGTATTTGTGGTCAGCACATGGGCTTGCTCATGGACCTTCATTTTTTACAAGTGTTTCCAACTCACAATGAAAAGCCTAGGTTTGGGTTCATGGGTAAGCCCAAATAGGCTCACTTATTACCCTCTAAACCACACTCCTTTAATTCCTCAAATAAAATATAAGGGGCTTGGGAAATATATGAAAATAGAACGCTGTACATAGAGACATTAGGCGCACAAGAAATTCGGGTTTTGCCTCATGTGAAGCTANCACACACAACTCCCCTAAACAATCAAGCAGAAGACTCATGGATTAAGGAATCGAGCACATTAGAGAATTCGATTTCCATAGAAGAAATATGACATCATGCCATTTGAAAAAAAAAAGTTGTTCATGAAATTATAATTTATAAATCCCTAATCCTAACCTGATGATTTTCAATGATATGATTATTATTACCATGCATATAGCTATATGATCATGCATTATATTAGATCTTAATTTCCATAAATATCACACAATAAGCACATTTAAATTCAAGTATTGCATCATAATGACACGTTAGGTTAAAAAAGTACATAACATACTATAGCCTTCAATTTCTCGTAGACTGATTTATGGATTGGGTAGAGTGGGTGTTTTATACCTTTCTATCAGCCAAAATGGCCAATTATCATCTTTGGTTGAAATATTTAGCAATCTATCACTGCTTATGAAATACTTAGCAATTTATCACCTTTTTAATACTTGATTTTGTAAAACTCGAGTTCTATAAAAAACTGACACGATGGCACTTGCTAACCTAGATTGTTTCAATTAAAAAAGGCCACATAAAACTCGAGTTCCTTATAACACGTTACTTGAGTTTATAAAATTTGAGTAATATAAAACTACACTGACCAAAAAACTTTTATTGAAAACGGTACTCTTTGAATTACAACAATTTGTAAGCACTATTATTATTCCAGTGCACATACGGCACAACTTCTTACAATTCGCACAGTAGCTTTTTATTTAATGCACTCACTCACCAAATACTCTTGCACACACTTGACACCTTACTTCTAGACACCTACACACTATGACTTTTAGACCTGTTGCTTTTTACACACTTCACTTCATTTCATCTGTCCTTCACTTCACAAGTCACACGGCATGGGCATCATTCTTTAGTATATTTCTTTTCTTATTTTCCTTCAGCTTTTCTAAAGTGTCCTTCACTAATAAGGCTACATCTCTGACAAGAAATAAAGCTTGTGAGACAAGCTTTTTAAACGAGGCTTTGACTTGTGGACTCTAATGACCACACTTGCTCCCGAGGGATGGTGTGATTTGACTGGTTTCAACTGAGGCTTGGGTAAAAACAATGAAATGAGAAAAGAAAAGAAGTGGTTTAAAATTTTAAAGGAATTCAAGCATGAAGAGCTCGAGTTTCATGTTACAAGAAACTTAAATTTTTAAAACTTGAGTTTCATGTCAATTTTTAAATTATAAAATGTTAGATTTTAGCTTTTGTCACCGTGTTATTTTTTTTGAAACTCGATTTTTATAAACTTGAATTTAAAAATAATGATAAATGGTTAAATATTTCACAAATAGTAATAGATTGCTAAATATTTCAGCAAAAGATGATATTTGGCCATTTTGATCCCTTCCCACCTTCATAACCTAGCATTCATATTCAAATCTTGAGTCTAAAGACCAAGTCCTTATAATTTCTTTTTGCTTTTCTCTTAGATTGTATCTAGGAAACAAATCAATGTACTGAAAGATTGATTTATAGATCTAACAAAATGGGTGTCTAATAATTTACATGTTGTTCTTGCCTAAAACATTCTCTTTTTTAGAGCTTGACAGGTTTCTATCCAGTATGTACATTGTGAAGCCAATAAATGTGCTTGATAGTCAAGCTAACTTGGGAACCATGCTTTTCTTAATCCTTTTGTTTGTATTGGACTTACCCCATCTATACATTTTGTGTACTTATGCCAAGTCCAAGGACTATCAACTCCTAGACTTATTACATAATTTGTGTTCTTCTTCTCTTTGTACCCTTAATCTTTTCCTTTTAATATATAATTAGTTTTCGGTGCCAATTGCTAGTTAAAAAGTTTTCATAAACATACACATGTAATAGAGTTTGAAACTTATGATATTTGCTTATAACGTGATAATATTTGACACGACATACGAACATGAAGCAAACATAATATAGTTTTTTGCGGAAAAAATTTTAGGTGTAAATGGATTCATGTCAAAATGATTCGACATGCTTTGACAAGATTAAAAATTTGATCAATTTTGTATTGATCTATTTAACTAGCAATAGTTCCTTAATGCTTTGTTCATGTACCTTGTACCTTAACTTAAGTTTCCATTTCTATCACCATATAGAAATAAAAATTCTAATAATTCTTGCAACAGCATCAAAATCATTAAAAAAAAAAAACTATATCATAAATGATATAAAATAAGAAAAATGTAAAGTTAAATGATGCAAAAAAGAATTAATTGGACACTTGGACTATTCATGAGAAATTTAAATATTAAAATCACAATACAAAAGTAGACGAGCTAATTGAGAAATATAGCATTGTTATGGTACGATTGAGACACTGCTTGCATCACAAATTAGAAACAACTTCAAGTTATCAGAAGATAATAGAGCATGCTAAAGGAGAACTCATTCACTAAAAACAAAAATTATGCAATGGAGATCATCATGGCAAATTCTAACCTCTTAAATATTTTAGATCACCAAAAATAGAGATATGCAGTGTTGATATTCTTACAAATCTTAATATTATTTTAAGAAAATTTAATTTAATTTAATTTAATTTAATTTTTGAGAATAAGGCCGAAAATTCCATTAATGAAAAATCATATCAATTATGATTATAGCATTAAGGTGTGAATGAACATTTTTCATCCATACTAATATTCTTGTGACATGTTTAGCATGTCTAACAAGGTTATGAGCCCCAAAGTTATATTGTCATCTAAAATATAAGAAATTAATTTGCCAGAAGACTTTGCAAAAATCTTAGCATCCTGAATCAAAAGACCAAGCGAAGCAAGACAAACCTCATATGATATCAGGAAATTTATAATAAGCTGTGAATCTCCCCAACTATCATCTTGGTAATTCCTATAAGTCTAGAGAAAACTCCAAGGCACATTTTGATTCATAGAAGCAATATTCATACCTCTACTATCTCGGACAATGACCCCTATACCAGCCCGCTCTTCTTCCTTAAATACAATTCCATCATTTGCTCAACTATCTAATAGTGCATCAAAAAAAAAAAAAAAACCAAACATTTGCCATCTAATGGTTCGCTTAGCCCGAATCCCCAACCTACTTGACTCGTGGTCTTTATGCAATCAAAATCAAATTTCAGAACATGAATAACTGCATGAATTTAACAAAGCAACATCATTCAGCCATCTGAAGTTAGATTACAGATCATTAATGGCAGAGGACAATCTGACGAGTCAGTCAAGAACAACAAATTCCATTTGTTTCTTCAAAGAGATGCATTGGGTCACCTAAACTCAAACTTAAGTCAATTCACTTTGAAAGGGCGCCCACTAGCTTCTCCTTCAACTGCTCTGCAGCACCACCTTGAGTCTGAACGGAAAACGTATGAACAACCTTGTCATTTTCTGTTGAAACGCTAGACTCTTGAGCTACAATTTGATGTTCCCTAAACATTTTGATGACTCCAGAAACCGGGTGAGCATCTAGTGGGCAGCTCATCCTCACAACTGAATCCTCAGGCCTTTCCTGAAAATCAATCTCTGATGCGGGTAACTGCTTGTGCTTATTTTTTTCTAGTTCCTTTTCAGTTTCCAAAACCCTGATCTTCATCTGGAGATCGGTGATATAGGTGATGGCATCACCAAGCAGAGAGGCCTTGTCCATCTTAGATATATTGGGAACAACAGCTCTTAATGCATAGAACCTCTGGTTAAGCTTCTCACGCCTCTGCCTCTCAGCTTCCACATGGTTCAATGGTTCTTCTCTCCCATTGGCAGGCTTTCTCCCTCTCTTTCTGGGTTTCCGCTCATCAGGCTGAGGTGATGAGTCATCCTTAGACAGCTCCAAACTAGAAACTCTTGTTTGAGCACTAAAACCCCCAACAACCATTTGGTTCAACTGCGGAAACAGTTTTGCTTCATTATCATCGCTTTGACATCCATTAGAAGAATTTCCATAAACATGATTGGTACCTATTGCTTGTACTTCAAAAGTGTCTGAAGCAAAACCTGTATCATCTTCCACCTTGGGGGAAAAATTAATATTGACTGATCGGGATTTTGTACCAGCCAGACTAAGTTCATGTCCAAAGATCTTCGGAAACACCTTTGACTGTACATAATTAGATTCCCCAAATACAGTTTTAACCATATCCAAGATAGTCTGCTCTTCTGGAATTGATTTGATTGACCCAAACTCCACAACTCCACATTTCACTGGTACAAACACCACAGTTTGGAATCCAGCTGATCTCGCTAGAAATGACCTCTGTTGATAATTATTTAAAGAACTAGACATATCTGAAGCCCAAATTGATTTACCAGACATATATGACTCCCCAAGGCGACACGGCAAATCACACCGAAAAGTAAAATACATTGAAGAGAGGTAAAGCATCTCAACATCCAACACACCATCTAACCTTGCTGCAAAATTATCCTCATCCAACCCACCAAAACACGCCTGAAGCTTTTGGAGCACCTGCTTCTTCACCTGCTCTTTCTTCTCAACCCCCTCCAAACTGCCATCCCCTCTACTATTCCTGTCTCCAGCTCCTGCACCTTTTGGATCTCGGCAGTGCCCATCACCCCAAATTAAGGCAGACCCACCAGATTTCAAGCTCACAACCCTCCAGAAAATAGCATAATTCCAACAGGACCCTTCAACAAGTTGGCACAAGCCCCGCTGCACACCCAATTCACTGCGCGGTGTAACTAAATCTGATAACACATTTTCAGAAGCTGATGAGACCAAGAACTCACATGCTTCTGTACCCAATACTGACTCCACCATGGCCCTGTCTTCTTCATTCACCCAAAATTTGTCACCCATGTTTCTTCTACAACTATCTTCCACTTCCGCAAACCCTCACCCCCAAATTCTCAAACTAACTAAAAAAACTTTAGAGAAGTCAAGTGCAGCCAATTAAATAAATACATGAAGGCCTTACAAAGACAAATCTATAGAGCAAATTCCTACAAGCACTTCACTGAGATTATGCAAAAATCAGGAATTGAGGTCTTCCCAGATGGAACATCTATGAGGGCTTCTGTTAACAAATATTTTCAGTTCTTCTACACTTAAAAAGTCTTCTAAATTACAGCAACATATGAAACTCGGCAAATTCCAGAAATTTAGCTCTACCCATCTAGCAGACCTTCGAAGCAATCTCTTAAAGAAAACAATAAATTCTCTCTGAAGCTCAATTCAAGACAAAGAAATTCAACAAAATTCAGGAATCCGCGTGGCACCCAGTTAACAAATCTTTCAGAAGAGATCCTATATACAAAAACTAGTCAGTTTGTGATTGTTTCAAAGCTCAAGTATTTAAGAGTCCCAGAAATAGTTTACAAGACTCTGAAAAGGGCTCTAACTAGAAGTAATAGACTTTACCTGAAAATTAACGTGCTGGTCGAGATTAAAAACAATCCGGATCCTCCAGTTTCACCTGACTACCACAAACGCCCCAGACAAGGAGCATGGATTCTTTTCGTTTCAGATCTGAATGCTTATTTTCTTTCTTTCTCTCTTTCTTATTTTAGCCCCACATGTCTTTTCCCCTCTTTTGTTTTATTATTATTATTTTGAACGTGACATTCTGGTCGGCTTGGATCCACTCATGTTAAAAGTTGATACGGTAAATAAAGATAAAAATTAATTGAAATAATATAGTAGAATTTATAAATAATACTAAAAAATATAATGAACCCATAAATAATAATAAAAATAAATTAAAAAATAAAATAAGTTAGCAAAATTAAACAAAGACATTATACATGCCGTCGTTTTAGGCTCAACAAAATCAGATGTGAACAAAATGAATGGAGGAAGTGCCACAAACCACAATAATTACAATCGATCTTGTCCTGCTTAAAACGCTGCAAAATGTAAATGGACAAAGGTGTTTATCAACCTCTCGAGCTTTGTCTCGTGAAGTGACTTGTTTATGCGTTTGTTTAGTAAGCAAACTAATCTCTAATTCAAGTTTATAGTTTATACTCAACTAAGGCTGGTTTGGTAGTAGTATTGGGGTATTAGTTTTCAAAACAATCTGAAAATTGTGATCTAAATTGTATGGTGAAAACATGTGTTTTGAATACTCAAAATGTTTGCTATCATGTTTTTATAACATTTTATCAAAACTGAAAACATAGCATTGGTTATTTGGTATGAATATGTGTTTATTGGAAAAAGGTGTAATTTTTTTACAAAAACAATATCTTTTTATTTAAGTACAAAGTTTAACTACAAACTTGATTGTAATTTGTAGGGTCTCAGTTTGTAGCTCAGGCCCAAAAGATATGAGATATGAGCCTAACAAGCCCAACACAATGAATTTGTAGAGAGTAAGTGAAAGAGCTAGACTGAATGATCTAAGCAACGACTCATGCAGATCACAAAAGATGAACAAATATGAAAACACACGTGAAATTCAGATATATTGATGTCCAAAGAGACAAATTAATGTTTTAAAGGCTAATACAAATATCAGAACTACAGTCCTTCTTCTTTCTCCTTTCTTTTTCCTTTTTTTTTTTTTTTCCTCTGTAAGAGGTCTCTTACATTTATATAGTTTCCTTTTAGACTATCTTGATCATCCACTTGTCTTTATCTAAACATTCATTTGAGTATACGTCCCATCAGGTAGTTTCGTCAGTTCTCCATAAGTGGTGGTAGTTGAGATTACACTGTTCAGAGGTCTTCTCCACATTAATGCGGCCAGAAAAGTTGTTGTAGTATATTTAATGCGATGATAGCAGCTTTTTCCTTAAATATTTCTCTATTCTTATCATCTCCATACATTCCTGAAGTTTAGAACCGCAGCTATTCCAATTAATTTCTGGACCTCTTTAGGATTTCGAGGAGGTTGTAAATTGTTGATGGCCTTTATTTGATCTGGGTTGACCTCAATCCCCCTATGGGTTACCATGTAACCTAGGAATTTGCCTGATCCGACGCCGAATGAGCACTTTAAGGCATTTAAATGCAACTTGTATCTTCTGAGAACTTCAAAAATGTTTTCAAGATCTTTCACATGCTCCGAAACAATCTTGCTTTTCACCACCATGTCATCTATATAAATCTCAATACTCTTACCTAACTGTAGCTTAAACATCCTCGTCATCATTATTTGGTAGGTGGATCCTGCGTTTTTCAAACCAAATGACATCACTTTGTAGTGGTAGTTCCCAATAGGGGTGACAAAAGTAGTCTTCTCTTGATCATCCAGGGCTAATGGTATTTGGTGGTAACCTTGGAAAGTATCCAGGAAACTTATCTGAGGACGGCCAACGATGGCATCTACCAGCTGATCAATTTTTGGCATAGGGAATGGATCCTTAGGACAAGTCTTATTTAAGTCAGTGAAGTCTACACATACTCGCCATTTCTCATTCTTCTTCACCACCACAGTATTCGCTAGCCACTCAAAAATAAAAACTTCTTTAATAGCTCCAGCTTGTTTGAGCTTTATTACTTCTTCTCTTACTGCATCAGCATACTGCTTGGATGGGTGCCAAGAAGGCAGCTTCTTAGGGGTGATCAATGGGTTGACCTTCAAATGGTGACATATGAATTCTGGATCCACCCCTGGGGCTTCGTAAGCGTTCCAGGCAAATACATCAAAGTTTCTTTTAAGTAACTCTAATAGCTCTTCCTTCTACTGCAGAGGTAGCTGAAATCTAACTTGAAAGAACTTTTCTAGATTGTCTTCGATAATAACTTTTATCAAATCTTCACACCTAGCACCTTCGACTGAATCTTCGACGGGTGATGCTCAAGGTTTTAATTGCTATAAATCTCTTTCGGCCTGGGCTGAGGACTCAATTTCGGGCTTATGCTGGATGGCAGCCACTAAGCATTGTCTGGCCACGGATTGATCTCCCGGGATTTCACTAACTTGCCTTTCAGATGGATACTTAACCTTCTGATGCAGGGTAAAGGAAACAGCCCCTAGCGTATGAAGCCAAGGTCTAACCACGATTGTGGTGTAAGGCGAATATGCATTCACAACAATGAAATCTACCTCTACTATCTCCATACCAGTTTGCACGGATAATCGTATTTGGCCTTTGGGATAACAACCCTTCCTTCGAAACTCACCAGGGGAGAACTGTATGGCGTTAAGTCGTCAAGTTTTAAGTTCAGCCCTTTGTATAGGTTAGGGTACATTATTTAAACTGCGCTGCCCTGGTCTACCATTACTCTTTTCACATCATACCCCCAATTCTAAAGGTGATTACCAAAGCATCGTCATAGGGTTAGATGGTTCCCACTTTATCTTCATACGAGAATCCAAGAATTGGAGGAATATCCATTCTAGATCTCATCGGATCATGATTACCATCTGTGGGTAACCGGACTACCGACATTACCCTAGATGGCCAAAACCCTATTCTCCCCGGTGCGACGAAGATGACATTGATAGTTCCCAAAGGGGGTTTTGAAGAATCATCCCTTCGGGGCTCCAAGCCCGTCTAACCTCCTCGACCGCTAGAATGATGCAAGAGTTGTTTCAATTTACCCTCGCGGACAAGTTAGTCCAAATGATCCCACAAGCTTCTGCAATTCTCTGTGGTATGCCCATGATCCTGATGGTATTGACAATAGAGATTATGATTGCGTCTTTCTGGGTTTTCCACCATCTTATTCAGCCATTTGAAGAATTGGTCATTCTTGATCTTTTCTAAAACTTGATGTACTGGCTCTTTGAATACAGTGTTGACTACTTGAATATTCGCTGATCCTGACTGCCCAGAAAAATTCCTACGCTGTTTGTTATTACTGTATCTATCTGACCTGAAATCCCTCCTCTCCTGGGGGATAACCTTATCTTTTCCTTTTGCTTGTTGCTGATGCTCTTCGATTCTCTTATACTTATCAATCCTATCCATCAGTTGAAAAATGCTAGTGACAGGTTTTCCAGTTAAAGACTTTCTTAAACCATAGTCAGTAGGTAGGCCGAGCTTAAACCTATTAAGGGTCACCTCATCAAAATCGTCTTCCATCTCTTTGAACATCTCTCAGTATCTATTTGAGTACATTTTCAAAGTCTCACCTTCTTGCATGCTCAAGGATAGCAGTGAAGCTAAGGGCCGAGCAACTCTTTGCCAGGTGACAAAACGGGAAACAAATGCTTGAGTGAGCTCTTTGAATGAACTAATGGAATTTGCTTTCAGGCTGTCAAACCATCTCATTGCAACTAGTCCCAAACTGGAAGGGAAGACTTTACACATCAAAGCTTCATCCTTAGAATGGACAGCCATCCTCTGGTTGAAGTGGCTCACGTGCTCCATGGGGTCTGTTTTACCATTATAGATAGTGAACGTCGGCTGATGAAAACGACGAGGGAGTATTGCATCTTCAATCCTACGTGTGAAAGGTGATTTAGAGATTTGATTCAAGACTTTGCTCATAGCGTCGTTCCCTACGCCTCCATGTGATAGGCTTTGAGGCTGCCTCTTACGATAATGTTCCTCTTCATAGGAAAAGGATTCACTGACTAGTGTTCGAGATCTCCGTTTATAAGTGACGTCTAGTTCGTTGCTAGAATTATCATTAGAGTATGAAGAGGATCATTTCCTCTTTGCATAGCGCAATTCCCTCTTTAGCTAGTCAATCTCTGGTTGCATGTTTCTGTCCTTCTTTGCATGAGACACGTGACTTCCACCTCGTGGATGACTTTGGTCAGTATGTGTAGTATGTACACTGCCTTCACAATCATGTCTTTGCTCCAAGTTGAGAAAAGGATCGACGTGTTAGAATGCCCTAGATTCTGCTGGTTGTTGTCGTGGTTCTGCCATCGTTTCTTCCACTCTTGCTTAACCTCTTCCCACAGACAACGCCAATTGTAGGGTCTCAGTTTGTAGCCCAGGCCCAAAAGATATGGGATATGAGCCTAACAAGCCCAATACAATGAATTTGTAGAGAGTGGGTGAAAGAGCTAGACTGAGTAATTTAAACAACGTCTCATGCAGATCACAAAGGATGAACAAGTATGAAAACACACGTGAAATTCAGATATATTGATGTCTGAAGCGACAAATTAATGTTTTAAAGGCTAAAACAAATATCAGAACTACAGTCCTTCTTCTTTCTCCTTTCTTTTTCCTTTTTTTCTTTTCCTCTATAAGAGATCTCTTACATTTATATAGTTTTCTTTCAGACTATCTTGATCGTTCACTTGTCTTCGTCTAAACATTCATTTGAGTATAAGTCTCATCAGGTAGCTTCGTCGGTTCTCCATGAGTGGCGGTAGTTGAGATTACATTGCTCAGAGGTCTTCTCCACATTAATGTGGCCAGAAAAGTTGCTGCAGTGTATTTAATGCGGTAGTAGCAGCTTTTCCCTTAGATATTTCTCTGTTCTTATCATCTTTATACATTCCTGAAGTTTATCTTTATCATTGGAATCATTAGGAAGGTCAATCGAACCTCCCAAGAACTTGCTTGATCGAGACTTTATATCCGAGGAGAACACACTCTTCGGACTACTAATGCTCCCTTCATACTATATTCATTGATCATTTCCAGGTATATCTCTCTCACCTGAGGTCCTTCTCAATTATTTATTCCTTTTCGGACAAACTTTTAGTCCCTAAATAGGGCCTTAGGCCCAATACATGAATTTGTACTTTTAGCCCCACATAATCAATGATTACAACTCTACTTCATATCTTTTTACTGGATGTAAATTTTGAGAAATCGACATTTGCATTACATTTTCTTCTTACATCTTTCGTGCTTGCAAAATTTTCAAAAATCAAAGATTAATAATTATGTTAATACTCAAATGTTTTAATTTCAAGTTTTTGTAGTATAAAATTATGTATAAAAATTATGTTTATAGATCAAATAGTGAATTACATCCAATTTGACAAAATTTGACAATACATGTTAAGAACATAAAAAATATGCAATCCAACGGTTGGATTTTCAAAATATGTAGCTATGTTAATTTTTTTGGTGGACATTGTAGGCATGTAACTATTGGGTATAACCAAGTTTGTAGTTAAACTTTTTCCTTTATTTAAAAAAAGAAAAATTCCCACACACCGCAAAGTTTCCTCTCACTTATTCCTCTTCTTCCCAAACATTATAGCATGTGGGTGAATATGGTTTGTGGTGTGTTAATGGGTTTCTTTTTAGGTAAAAATACATTTTTGGTCCTTATATTTCGGGTCATTTTTTATTTTAGTTCCTAAAAATTGAAAATTATTTCAATTTAGTTTCAACCGTTATCTCACTAACGGAAATATCATACGTGACAGATGAAGTGCACTGATAGCACACTAAATACTAATGTAACCATTAAAAATTTTATTTCGCATTTAAAAATGCCACGTCTGATCCACATAAGAGCATCTCCAACGGTAGAGGCATCCACATATATTAGCTAAATTTTGGAGAATATGTGCTTTGTTAGTGCTCCAACAGACTCGGTAAACTTAGTTTTTTTTTTTTTTTTGGGGGCTCATGAACAGTAGCCCATCAAGTCTGATGGGCTACTGTTCATTCTTCAAATTCTTATTTTCTATTATAATAATTAGGTGTTGAGTAAAAAAATGTTGGAAGATGTGTAGTTGTTAAAAAAAGGATAAATAATGAATGAAGAAATAATATTTAAATGAGATAGAGAATAGAATAGAGAGTCTGTTAGAAAATGTATTTGAAAAGTGGGTAGACAAAAGCTAAATGTTACTGTTCATTAGCCAAACAGTACAAAAATTTGGCTATTCTGCTGGAGATGCTCTAAGCTTCAAAATTTAAAATAATTCCTTCAATTTTATTTTTTTAAATAAAAAATTATTTTTCTTTTGTTTTTTTTTTTCTCAGAAACAAACACAAAATTAAACACAAACAAATCCAAAAAATCAAAACCCCACACAACAATCAAGACCATAACACAAATTCTTGTACATCCGGCCTCCTGTAATTAATCTTGCTTCTTCTTTTGATTTCTTCTTTTCTTTTATACTTCACCTTTGAAGTAGCTGGTTCTGAGTGAGTTGCATGTTGAAACCTGAAAAATTTAAAGATGTTAAAAATAAATAGTGATAATAGAATTATAGAAAAATATGAGAATTTTCTTTTAAAAAAAAACAAAGAATTTTAAGGCAATTACATTTCTATCATGTTTTAAATGTTTTAGGGATAAACGGTATTTTAGTAAATTTAAATAGTACATATCAAAAAATCTTATTATAATACTCTCTCTGTCCCAGTTTGTTTGTCCTTTATTCCATTTTGTGATGTTCCAAAATATTGTCCAATTTCTAAAAATAAAAATTATTAGTTTACTAATGTTCCTATTATATCTCTACTTTATTTTCAAAACTATTTGAAAAGAAAACTAACAAATATTTAAAAAAATCAATCTAATTGGGGCACCTTTTTAGTTGCCTCATTAAGAATAACTCTTTTTAAAAAAAACTAATAAATTTATTTAAAGGTAGTTTTGTAAACTTATACATTTTTATTAGGTAGACAAAACAGTAAATGACATTTCCTTAAAAAGTTTGACTTTTTAAATAGAACAAACAAATTAGAACGGAGGGAGTAGTAATTAGTAGTATAAGAGCATTAGCATCTGAGATTGTATAAAAATTTTTATTTTACTATCTAAAAAATTACTTTGTCTTTATCTATTATACCATACCACTTTACAACAAACCCAATATTCCAAACTTTATTTTTTACAACTTTATTTAAATATTATTTTTTATTCATTATTTAATATTTCTTTATTATTTACTTACTATCCCTTTTCTCTTCCTCCTACAAGAGACCACCACCCTACAACCAAACTTCGAACCTAGCAATCATTGCCACTCACATCCCAGCAAACCCACTAGCCATTGGCTAGCACCGCCATTGCAAAACCACATCAGCCATCACAACCGCAATAGCCACCACCACGCCACTACGATGCTAACCACCAAAACCCATTAAAAAAAACACCACTAAACAATCACAACAATGCACTGTCACCACCACTCGCATCCTAGCAAACTCACTGACCACCATGAACCCACATTAGCCACCATAACCACAATAGCCACCATAACCACAATAGCCACCACCATGCCAACCATCAAAACCCATTAAAAAAACCACCAAACAACCACAACAACACACCGCCACCACCACTCACATCCCAACAAACCCACTAACCACCACGAACCCACATCAAACACCACAACCACAAATAGCCACCACCACCATGCCAACACCATGCCAACCACCAAAACCCATTTAAAAATAATAATAAAATAAAAACCAAACCAAAACCACGCTACAACCACCAAAAGTTGCAAAACTCAACCACCATCAGACTAACACCTAGCCACCAATGGATTGGTGGAGACTAAGCTGAAAACAAGCTCGATCTTTGCTTCTCTATTCCGTTGGCTTGGAGGCCCAACATTGGCATCAAGGGTGGGTGTGAGAGAGAGAGAGAGAGAGAGAGAGAGAGAGAGAGAGAGAGACCAAAGGAGAAAAGAATGAAGAGAGAGAAAGAAGCAAGTGTTTTAGGAAGAGAGAGAATAAAAAGTATAATTTTATTTTTCTAACCTTGCTACAGTATGTTCTATTTTGAGGATGTTACTATAGCTGAATTGTAAATTTTTTAACAACTAGCTACCCAGGTGATGCATGTATTTTGTGGTTTGATGCTAGCTAAAAAATAGTAAATTGGGAGTTTTTGAACTTTCAATGCTAATGCTCTAAGAGCATCCACATTAAAGGTGCTTAAATTGTTTAAAAGTTATTTTAACAACCAAAACACCAAAAAAAAAAAGAAGCTATATCAATGGTGCTAAATCTACAAATTTTAGCAACCAAGCTACAGTAAACTGCCATCTTTGGCACTTTAGAGCATTCATAGTAGAGTTCCTAAAACATTTAGCTTTTAGCAACTCAAAAAGTCACTTTATCTATTTTACCACATTACTTTATAAAGCATCTAATATCAATGGTTTTATTTTAACGTTCAACATATTAAAATAATTTAAATAACACAATAAACAATAGCCATAATCACCCATAGCAACAACCACCACAGTCATACACCAGAACCCAACCAAAATCAAATAAAACATTATTATGAGTTGTGGTTGTTATAGGTGGTTGTGCCTTTGGCTAGGTTTCTGCAAGTGGTTGTGGCGATGGTTGTTATGGGTGGTTGTGGCAGTGGTGGTTGAGGTTGTTGTTTATTGTGTTAGATATATTATTTTATTGTGTTATTTATATTATTTTAATGTGTTGTATGCTTAAATAAAACCATTGATGTTGAATGTTTTGTAAAATGAAGTGGTAAAATGAATATATGTTTTTGAGGTGCTAAAAGCTAATTATAATTAATTATCATGGTGTAATTATAATTATAATTATTATATTAAATTAAGCAACATCCACTAAATAGTTGAGTGCCCCAAGCTTTAATATATATTATGCAAAGGCGTACACCTTTTAATGAAATAAAGCATCAAACCTTATACACCGTTCAATTTAGTTATAATCGTGCTGACACTCACATTTAGTTCTTCGCTATTGATATGTTTCCTTCCTGCGAATATATATATATATATATTAAAACTTTTTTTTTTTTTTTGTCTTCTTTGTAGAAATTGATGTGATACACATGCCACTTGCTGCATACTTATGATTAAGAAAAGTAAAATTGTCCACTTTAATATATATTATATTTTGGTGGACAAAAGAGATCGAGAAGAAACAAATTAAAAAGAATAATTAAGAATTAATTATAACTATAATATTCTATATATAGAAAAAAGGAAAGCGAGGAAAAGAATAACAAAAAAAGGAATCTAAGATTATGATAATAGTCATTATGTATTCAAGCCTAGGAATCATACCCTTAGCATAAGAATTAGAAGACGTGTCCTTTCCCAGTCAAGTACTTAAATAAATGTTAATGGCTCCGGTCTTTGTAAAATATATATTGTAGGATTCACTTTTCTTGTGATCTTTTGCCATGCGCATTGGCCTTTTATATATTTGATTCAATGAGAGACAAGAGCAGCAAATCTCGCCCAAATTTCTTTTATAGGCCTCCTTTTTCCAGCGAATCGGAACCATGCATCCTCAGTGCAATGTGATTGCTACTGCACATAGTTGCACATATTCAAAGCAACTCATTGGACCAACTTCAACTTTATAATATATGATATATAGTTCCAATTCATACGGGTAGCGTAAGTGCGTAACGACCAATGCCTATGGATATGGTTCTATATATATTTTTGATATTGAAGTAATCACTTGCAAGCTCCAAATGATCACATATTTTCTAGAAAATTCTCATCCCATCTCAGAAACAAGAGAGAGACAAATTGAATCATAAATCATCCATCTTTGTGATCATTTGGAAAATTTTGTGATAAACAGAATTTAATTTTATGTCCTGACAATGCATACAGATTTTTCCTTATTTTATTTTATTATCGTTTGGTCCACTCTTCAAACCTCAAAATCAATGGTAATTAATTATATAGAGACAACAATCACATCTCAGGTAGAAATGCAACATAATCCTTTGCAAAAGAACTAGTACTGCCAAAAGATTTATTTACTTTTTTCAAAAATAACTTTGGAATTAAGAATATGATATAAGTAATTAGTCCCCACAAATGAATCTGCTACTTAGGTCATCAGTTGGGTTGGAGCTTGCAAGTGATTACTTCAATATCAAAAATATATATAGAACCATATCCATAGGCATTGGTCGTTACGCACTTACGCTACCCGTATGAATTGGAACTATATATCATATATTATAAAGTTGAAGGTGGTCCAATGAGTTGCTTTGAATTAATGATCTGAAATATGGAGCCGTAAAGTTGAGTTGATGAGGGACAATGACTAGTGTGCTTTGCGGACAACAACTTATATGTTAATTAAATTGCTACAATAATAATCCACATTAGATTAATTATTAATTAATTACTGGGATTACTTAAAGGTGCAAGCGAAACTATATGTCAAACTCAGTTCATTTAGTTGGCTCGGCAGGCTAGAAGACTTCTAGACCAGAAAATTATATTCACTGTTCAAGTAGATTAAAGCCAAGCTATCTTCTTTAAAATAAATAGTGAAAATTAAAATTTATCACCCTAAACTATATCTCGATTATACTTTGCACCCTAAACATTTTGAATGCACATTTTACATCTTAAATAATGATATTTGTTACACTTCACACCTTGACATCAATTTTGCTGTTAATTTGGATGAAAATCCAAGTTTTATGGTATAAAGTGTAATAGGTAGTATAGTTTAAGGTGTTAATTTGGATGAACAATTGAGTCTTTTTCATCTAAGTTAACAACAAACTTGACATTAGGATCTAAAGTGTAATAAGGAGTGCAAAACGTGTATTCAAAAAGTTTAGAATGCAAAGTGTAATATGAGGTATAATTTAAAATGATAAAGTGTAATTTTTCCAAATAAATAAATAAATAAGAAGAAGAAGTAGATGAAGCCAAGTGACCTTAGAAATAGTAATTAAATATACATAAGAAAGCCGTATTGAGTAATAATTAAAGTACATGTTTGAATTTAATTAATTGAAAAAGAAACACTGAAAGTATTACAAGTTTTATTACATAATTTTTACAAACTCATGTAGTCATATGTCACAAATCACAGAAAAAATAATTTAAAAATTCATTAATTATATTTTGAAATTTACCAATCATGCATATTCATTGCTACATCGACTTGTAAAAAATATTTAGTAAAATAAAGGTCAAGCATAATGAATTTTGTCCAACTATTGCACATTACTTTGAAGTATCTTCTCCCAAAAAAAAAAAACCTTTGAAGTAGGATTTACCGACTTAGCATAATAATTAAGATATTACCAAAACTATCTACTGATCAAGACAACGATGATGATAGATGATTTGTAATGAGTTTGGACTCATTGAGATTGTAACACATGTCCATTTTTAAATATATGTTACCATCCTAGCGGAGTCTAGTGCACTGAAAACACCAGACTCAAACTGCCTCCATTTGTAATAGCATATTATAACTCTTTTTAATTCTCTTGAAAACTACGCATGCAAGCTTGTTTGGAAACTAAGGTAATGCTTTCAGTGCCCAGTAATGACTTTTATGGAAAAAGCCTGTGATATCAAAAATTAGATAAAGCAAACCGTTGGATTATTTTGAAGGAAATAAACGAATTGTGTTTGAATTAATTATTGCCGTCGAATTTTGTACACATCACTAAAAGTGAAGTGATGTCGTTCCAGCTTTCTGTGGAATAGTTCAAGAATTTCGTGGAAACAATATATTCTGTGTGCGCGCTCGTTCAGAGAGAGGGACGGTATTAGTTCTTTGACAATAATATTATACTTTTTTTTTTTTTGTGTGCTGGGATTGACAATAATATTATTCATGGTAAGAGCATCGGTTCTAAAAATTTAGCAATTTAACACCACAAAAAGTTATTTTATCTATTTTATTATTTCACTTTACAAAATCACTCAACATAAGTGGTTTTATTTTAGTATTCAATAAAATAAAATAATATATTTACTACAATAAATAACAGTTACCATCATCAATACAATAAAATAATATATATTTTAATAAAATATTTTTTTTTATCATCTTAGTTACAGTACACAATCATTTTTAACTGTGCACCATAGATCAATAGTAAAAGAATATGGCTTTTGCTTCATTGATGTATTAGCCTTTTTTCCTCTTTTATTATATTTACTATTGAGTTGCTAAATATAGCATTTTTTCTATTTGCCTTCACCAATAGTAATGCTCTAAGTCGTTAAAAAAAATTTCATTATTAAGCCAAAAAGAGGAAATATATATCAGGTTGTTTTCCTTTTTTTTTTTTTTTTTAGAATCTATATAAGATTGTTTTAAGAATTTGGAAACATGAAAACAAGAAAAGAAACTTCGGCGTAAAAAAAAAGGGCGAAACTTTCGCTTGATTTGCCTATACACACGATACAAAATTAACTCAAAGCTCGGCCAGTAGTATGAGTGTATGACCAATTAGATTGAACACTGTTGGCATTGGGCCGGGGTTTAATCAGTACTACGTACAGAAGGCCGTAGGCCTAGATTAAAGCATTACTAGCATGAACTACTCGATCAGTCCAAATTCTATTGTAAAACCTCCATCGATCGTGCATGATTTAAAAATATCCAAAACCAGATATGAAAGAATCCAACACACTCATTTTGTTTTTTTTTTGAATTATAAATTTACCTCTGGTTGACATCTACAGGGATTATATATAAAGCGACAATGTAAAGTGGACTAGTATGGGTTCAACACGAAAATAAGTCAATGAACGCAGATCTATATAAGATTTTCGATTGAAACTCAAAGCATATTAGAAAAGATACGGTGATCGTGAAAAATTTTACACCGTCTACAAGATCACAAATCACGAGATTAGTACTCTTCAAACTACGCGTGAAAGGAATTCTATTGGTGTGCATATATATATATATATATATATCTTTTTCCATACTTAAGGGGAGGAAAAAAAAAATTGAATCCAAGAAAAAGTTTAATTTTAATTTTTAAAAGAAGAAGAACAGAGCGCAGCTGCACCAACATATGTTGTAGGTTTAATTAACGTTGGAACCAAGAGAGATTATAAATCTTCCACTTGTGAGATGACTCCTTAGGGTTTTCCTGTAGATTTCCAACAGAAGAACATCTGCAAAGAATCAGAGAAAGGAGAGAAGAAAACTAGAAAAGTCTATCATCATATTCGATCATAGCAATATTCACTAAGCTATTTTATGGGAAGAAGTAAGCCTCTCGTTAATCCATTAAAACATATAAGCACAATTAATGGTTGCACTAGCGAACTATATAAATATATATATATATATATATAAGCACAAACATAACATCGATCAGTCTTGTTATTAGTTTAGTGAATACCCAAACCACAAACGATACCATCACATGCACAGATGAAGATGATCAGACTTGCACCAAAGCAGCAATATTAATTAATAAAAGGAAGTACACTCATGGGTAGTTGGGGCAATGTCCTTGTCCTTGACCATTCCCTGAAGGGACAGGGTAGTTTATGTAAGTGCAAGGAGAAGGACCAGATGGTGGGACGGGTGCTCTTTCAAGAACAGCTTTAGCAACAGTACTCGTAGTCGTAGGGACTCCTGCTTTCTCTCCTGTTAAGGGCCTATTAGCTAATATTGGTTTGGTTGTGAGAATTAACAGCATAATGACCATAGCTTTGAAAGACCTGTAGAGAACTTCTTTGCATCTTCCATTTTTGTATAACGAATTAGGTGCAAATGTAAGAGATTGCAGTAGGTACGGCTTATTTATCTTTTGACTTCTCTGTAAACCAAGCTCTAAGGAAGCTTTTTTATATATAGTAATATAGATGGATTCGCCACTGTTATTGTCAATAGCATTTTTTTTTTTCCTTGAGCATCGTAGTTGTTAAAGATGATGATATTAGCAATCAAGCACTGCATAGTGCTGAGTGGAAAGACAAAAGAGTCCTTATGTAGAGGACCCTATGGTCCCTATCCTTCGTTTTTGGGATTTGGGAGCTACCAGAAGGTGCAAGGAATTTTAAGTAGCAACTTAAATTATGATTAGCTCCCACGAATATTAGAGATTAGTAAAACCACAGCTATTGGTTTAGGCTGAGTTTGGTTCCGTAAAAATATTTTATTTTAAATATTTATTTTTTGAAAATACTATTTTTGGAAAAAGAAAATATTTTCAAGTGTTTTGTTGCATTATGAAAATTGTTCTAGAAAATATTTTCATGTGTTTGGTTCTATTCTGAAAATGCTATTTTTCTACAAAATTTTCACATTTTCTCAACTATTTTCTTAGCATCCAAACAAATTTTATTACAGAAAATTTCAAAATCACAACTAAATCCCAATCCACAGAACAAATCACAGCCAAATACCCATCACTTGCAACCACCAC
The DNA here is from genome assembly GCF_002906115.3 of Quercus suber. Classification (NCBI taxonomy): domain Eukaryota; kingdom Viridiplantae; phylum Streptophyta; class Magnoliopsida; order Fagales; family Fagaceae; genus Quercus; species Quercus suber. Next base: position 148,191 of record NW_027069808.1, read on the forward strand.
CAACAACCCATAAGCACAAAATTTATACCCACCATCGAAACGACACCACACACCACCAAAACTCCAATTCAACCCACAACAACAAACTCCGGCAATCAAAAGCCACAACCGACGGCAAGCAAGCAAAAGCCACGACCCACGGCAAGTGAACTCCAGCGAGCGAAAGCCATGACCCATGGCAACAAACCCAAGCAAGCAAAACGCTGCCTTCAAGATCGGAGAGGTGGGTCTTGGGTGTTTGTGGATCGGTGATGAGGGAGGGGTGGATCGATTGGATGATTGGTGATGAGGGAAGGGTGGATCGATGATGGCTGGCGATCGGTGATGAGAGAGGGGTGGATTGGTGATGAGGGAGAGGCCCGATCGATGATGAGGGAGCTTGGCTGGCCAGAGGGGTGTGCTCTCTCTTCTTGCTCTCTCCCTCTCTCTCTCTGAGAGAGAGAGAGAGAGAGAGAGAGAGAGAGAGAGAGAGAGAGAGAGAGACTATGTTTTCCGGAATCCATTTGAAGATAAAATAGCAATTGAAATTGATTTCCGGCTTGAGAGGGTATTTTATGGTCAAAACTGAAATTAATTTCCGTTGACCCTATTTTCCTGTACTTACCAAACACACATATTTATGGAAAACCATTTCCGGAAGTGGTTTGAAGCCAAACCAAACGCAGCCTTAGTCAACAACTTTTGAAATAGTTCACTGGATTAGACGTGCAAGACTTCTTAGCCACAGAGACTGCTCTAGCTAGACACATTTTTTCCAATAGTCAGTAAAAAATACAAATGCAGATATATTGAAAAAGGATGTATCCAAAACATATGCATCAATGAGTTATGTACAAGTGACACTATCCAAATTAAAAATATGGCGCAACAAAATAGTCATTGCATGCATGCAAATGACGATGTCAAAAAAGCCGACTAGATCTTCACAAACTAAACAAAACCATTTGATGTCACACCCACTAAAATATTCTCTCTCTTTAAAGGGGTGTACATGAGTTGGGTTGAGAGATTTTTTTCAATTCAACACACCATAGTCGGGTTGAAAAAAATCCAACCCAACTCAACTCATCACATGAATCCAACCCATCTGGATCGAGTTAGACCCATGAGTTGGACAATATTTTTTATAAAAATTAATTGAACATTATAAAAATACGAATACAAATAAGAGTAAATTTATAACCTAATAAACCTTAGCATAGCCCCAAATCAACACAAATTATTTTATTAATGCTTCAACGTCAGTAGGAAATCATAAAATTCTACCCAAACTTAGTTGATAAACAAAATAATAAATAATCAAATTATATAATATATTTGTTAAATATATATTAAATATAGGTGGGTCAAGTTAGGTTAGGCGGATTTGTGAATCTATTGACCTCCTCCCAACCCAACCCATTATAAAAAATAAATAAAAAATTTGACAATACAAACCCTTAAAAATTGACCCAACCCAGTAGGTTGGATTGGATTGGGTCGGCTTTGGTGGATCAGCGGTTTGGCTCCACACACATACTCTCATTACAATAGATCTAAATTAAGTGATGGTCTTCCAAATTTTAGGGGAAAAATGTGTGCAATCATTTTATAAGATTGCGTTGTAACTTATACTAATACACAAAAATATTTCACAGTAGTAATAATGACGTAGTCTTAACTAGGTAAGTGAGATTGTTATCTCAGTTTTTGCGCTAAATATTATAAATAATTCAATTGGCGCTAAACTAATGAAATTAAAATGAACACATAACGCAAAAGTAAACAAAAATTAGAAACTAATTTGGATTTTGGGAAGTGAGATTCTCATTTAGACGTTTGGGTCATCGAGTTAATAGAGGACCTAGGTTAGGTGCTAGGAGTGAGTAGACTAAGATCCATGTGATGGAAATATAAAATACATGCACTTTGAGACATACACTCCTCCAAAAGATACAAAAGAGATCCACCGGACCACTGCAGCATGTGTCCATACCACATACGCTAGTAGCGACTACTGGACAGGGAGATGAGAGAATGAATCATTGTTTCCTCACTGTGTGAGTTTGATCTTATACATATATTGTGCCCTATGTGACGTTCAAATGTGTAATAAGATGAAGGCTCGAAAACTGTCTCTTTGCCTTACCCTTACTACTTGAGGTCATGCATGCTTTACTTACAAGTCATGACTTGGAAGAACGTTGAACTAAAGTTAAGTGGCATTAGGCCGAAAGGAAGATGATCTCATAACAAATCTTGGTCTTGTGCATGTATTTGGAATTCATGTTGACTCAAGGCGTTTGGGACATAAATGTGGGTACCGGTAATTGACGAAGCATTTTTCTCGAGTTAGGTTGAGTATAGCTCTAAGTTGGTCATATATAGCTCATGAGGGAACGGCATCGGTCTAAGAGAGATGGGCGACTGGGACGGCGTGGGTCTGAGGCGATCAGTGGCTAGGACGGTTGGTGGGTCGAGCTTCAGTGGGAGTTGAGAGACTAGAGTTGAGAGAGATGGGCAGCTGGAACGGCGTCGGTCTGAGAGAGATGGGCAGCTGGGACAGCATCGGTCCGAGAGAGATGAGCTTCAGAGTCAGATGAGATGAGAGTGAACAAGAGAGAAAAGAATGAAAAAGAAATGTGTAGTGGATTATTTTAATCAAGCCGGGGGAATAAAATAATAGTTTTTTTTTTTTTTTTTAGCTCTCATAAACAGTGCTCATTGATCTTTGGATGTGCACCATAGCAGTAGACCTAAAAATAAAATAGATTTAGCTCAACTACTGGAGCATCATTTTAGTTTTAGTATAGCTAAAATATAGCATTATAGCTACACTACTGCAAATGCTCTTAAAGGACACTTAATTTGATGTAATCAGATAGGTCTCGACCTATCAGTTCAGGATATTGGTGGATGCCACAAAACATCTTCAGGAGCTCCAATCAGTTCAGGCTGATCACTCCCTAGTTGTTCATCCCCCCGACCTTACCCACTAGCCTCCTCCCCTAAGTCCTTTACTCAAAGCCAACTTCGACGGGCCCGTTTTCAAGACACCTTAACTGCTGGAATCGGTGTAGTTATTAGGGACTCTACTGGAAAGGTTGTTGGTGTTCTCTCAAAAAAAATTATGTTAGGTTCTAAAGATTTAGGAATTTATGTATTTAGAACTCTAATGTATAATGTTGGCAAACTATTATCAAAACAATATGTTTAGTCTTGTTTAGGCTTGCTCAAAGTTATATATTTTATGTAAAGTTGGAATCGAGAGGTTGCAGATGCATTAGTGCATTTTGGCCTGGCTCGATCGATCGAAAAAAAGACTCGATCGATCAAATCTCGGGCAGAATGCTTTTTTGCAAAATTTTCCAACTCAACCCTAACTCATTAAACGTTTTGGGTTTTCTATTTTTACCCTAAGTATAAAAAGCAAAACCCTAGCCACGTTTTGAGAATGGCTCCTATTGTGTTGTTGCTCATACTTTTCTGTTTTGTGTAAATCTCTTGTGAGATCTAGAGGAGTTTTCCTTTACACAAAGTTTAGGGTTTTCAAGGTAGAGATAATATCAACATCTTGATGATCATCTCAGTTACTGCCATTGGAGCTTAAAGAATAACAAGCGTGGGTGCTTGTAGCTGATTAGAGAATTCAAGAAAGAAAGAGTCCGTGAATTTGGAGCTTGCACGTGGTCATGTCAGTAAGTTCTACTAGTGGGTAGCATTAGGAAGTCAAGCGGGGAGCTTGTAAGTCATTTTATATGAATTTTGATTCTTTCGCATAGTAGATTCAGGTTTGCCTTGAGGATAACTAGGTCAAATCCTTCTCAGATTTTTACCGTGTGGTTTCCTAAGTGATCATATCATTGTGTCTTTTATATTTCCGCTAATTTATATTCTTGATATGATTATATGTTTGTGATAACCTAGAACTGCATAATTTGACTAAGTTAATCACTTGGCTAATTAACTAGGTTAATCTGGTTGGTTTAAAAGGTCTAAAACTGTTCAAATTACTTTGCCTCCAATAGTGGATGATGTCGAGGCATTGGCTAAAAGAGAGCAATTGCCTTTGCTTTAGAGCTCAGACTGCAAAATGTGGTGTTGGAAGGGGACTTCGAGATTGTTCTCAACCACCTTAAGGCTGGTTCTCCTTGCCTGGCTTCATTTGGGACTGTCATCGAGGATTCCCACACTTTGGCTTTGCAACTCGGTTCTTGTTCTTTTTCTTATGTTCGTAGAAAGGGTAATGTTGTGGCTGACAAACTAGCCAAATTAGCAAAGCAATTTGTTGTACCCCAGGTCTGGGTAGAGGACATCCATAGAGATGTTACACCTCTTGTTTTGTTTGACAGTAATTTTGCTATGGTTTGAATAAAATTCATAACTGGTTTCTCCAAAAAAAAATTTAAAAAAAGAAAAAAAGAAAAAAAAAAGGGATAGGCCTCAGCCCCTGCCTCAGGCAAGGTAAGTCGTTTCTTTTCCTTTTATTTTTTAGGAGTTACACTTGACAGTAATTTTCCTAATTTTTATTTAAATTTTTGTTTAATTAATATTTTTCATTTAATAATTGTATCGAGGATAGAGATTTTTGAGATTAAAATTCTAATGTGCAACATTCATTTTTTTTTTTTTTTTTTTTTGGTGATGATAGTTAGATATCTATTTGCTTTATGTCCGATTACATTAGATATTTATTTGCTTATGAAAGATATCAAATCTAACTCTCACTTTCACAAAACGTAAAGTATCATATTCACAAAACTTAAAGTAAGGTTTTTGTGGGTTTGTCTCAGGTTTTTGTTTTGTGCGTCTTCAGGTTACTAAGGCAACAAAACAAAAGTTTTTAAGGCTATTTGGCACTGTCAACAACATTACATAAGTGACAGTTAAGCTCCATCGCAACTGATATATATATATAGTCGCTACGAACGCTCTCCGTACTCCTGTAGTACTCCATTCCCCTTTTCCCTTCCCCGGAGCTTAGTCTCCCCTTTCATTCCTTCTTCGCCATAGCCTCTCCCTTTTCCCAGGCTTCCCCTCGCCATAACCCCTTTATCCACATTCCTATCCCTCTCTTTATACCCATCAGCACAACCTTTTTCTTCCATGGAGATCTCAGAGCTCGTTTCTCGTACAGAGAAATGCTCATGCCAGGACATCAGACTTGAGCTCCCTCCAAACCAAAAAACCAATACACAAACCGAGCTTCTCCTTCTAGCTAAACTCCTTACCACCAAAAACACCAGCCTTAATATGGTAAAAGAAATCACTCAAAAAGCTTGGAAGCCAGCGTTTCCTATGGATGTCAAAAAACTAAGCCAGAACATCTTCATGTTCTCCTTCATTCACGAAGCTGATCTACACAAGGTCTACAATAAAAGACCTTGGTCCATCAGAGGTGGGCACCTCATCCTAAAACATTGGAGTTCCGACTTGACATGGCAGGAAGTAGACTTCTCTTCATCTGCCTTTTGGATCCAGATCCATGGTCTCCCCAATCTATGGAGAACGGAAGAAAATATAAAGAAGATAGGATCCAAAGCGGGACCCGTTATCGACGTCGATCTTACTGGTGACCCTGGTGGCGTTTGGAGGAAGTTTATTAGAGTTAGAGTTGAGGTCAATATTGCCAATCCCCTTCTCCCTGGGATCTTCCTACCCAGACCAAACAAAAGTGACTTATGGATAGGTCTAAAATATGAAAAGATCGCTGACATCTGTTACCGCTGCGGTGTCATCGGTCATGTCCAAGATTCATGTACTGCCGAATCGTTCCAGCTCTGTAATTCCTCAGGTAAGTGTTTCAATGCAGCAGGTCCGTGGTTAAGAGCAGAATGTGACGGCACCCCTCCAGGTGCCTTCCAAGAAAACAACCATACGCCTGTTACCACAAAGTCACCTGGCACCCAGCCCATCTCCGTCGTGACGGAGATTACCCCAGCTAGCTACACCAAGCCGCAACCTCCCCACAATCAGGACCACAGCATTGGTCCCCCCTCCACGTGGTCCATCCTCAGTGTCCCTAGTCACCAGCCTGGCCACCAACACACCACGATAATGGAAAAGGACACTACGGTGAATGAAATCAGTGAAGCAGTGACGAATCCTGTACTGGCAATACCTGAGGTACACACTTCGTCCTTTCATGTGCCAGCTACGCAGGACAACTCAGCTACCCACAACCTTATCCTTCTAACCCCAGTGAAAATCAATCTTACCCCTCTCATTTCCACTTCTGAAGTTAGCCCACCACGTACTCACAAAAACCTGGACCCCCCACTCTCTCCTGTGGGCCTCACACCAAGCCCAACTTATCCTTCTCTTGACCCACATAGACCACCAAGCCCAGACAGATACATCCCAAACCCCGTATCAATTAACCCGGCCCTTTCAGTAAACCCCAATCCCCCATTTTCCAAAAGCAACCTTTATTCCCAACACATCATCCCTCTCCCAAATCATCTGACACCACCAACCCTTTCCTGTAATCAAAAAAGAAAGAACTCTGTTCCGGAGCTCGAGCACTTCTCCAAAAGACTTAGGAAAGCTGTGGAAGGGCCTGAGCCAATCTACTTTGATCCCAACACTGTCACCTTCATTCCTCGCTCAAGGCTTGAGCAATTCATTGTCAACGAAGAGGTAACACCTGGACATTATGGTAACTCTTTTTCCAACTATACCTCTGCTAGCTCTGATTCTGGTAATGTTTCCAACACTGTCACTATGGCCGAGGAGGCGGGCCTTATCATGCCCCCACCCTCCCCATGAGAATCCTTGGTTGGAACTGTCGGGGCATTTGCAATGCCTCGACAGTTCGAGCCCTTGCGGCTCAAATAAAAGGCGGTAGGCCAAATTTGATTTTTCTTTCTGAAACTAAAGCTGACGAGGATCGCATGGAATATGTTAAATGTTTTTTAAATTTTGACAATAAGATAGTGGTTGAGTCTATTGGCTCTTCAGGCGGATTATGCATGATGTGGAAAAATGGCATCCACATAAAGGAAGTTGATTTCAACAACAACTTGATCGCAGTTAAGGTTTTTGATTCAGTCATCGACTGGTTACTAGTTGGTTTCTATGGCCCTCCGTATTACACCAAGAAAAAGGAAGCTTGGGGGAATCTATTTGCTCTGTTAGAAGCACATCAAGGTCCGTGGGCATGTATGGGTGATTTCAACTTCATCATCAACGATGATGAGCAATTTGGAAGCAGAAGGGGTAGTTCCTCCGTAGCAAATTATTTAAAAGAGCTTTTATTCGAGTTCAATGCGGTGGACTTGGGTTTCTCGGGTAACAAATTCACTTGGGCCAAAGGAAGATGGGGTAGTGCTACAATCAAAAGGAGGTTAGATAGGGGTGTGGCCAACATCTCTTGGAGGTTGGCATACCCAAAAGCCACCATTACACACCTTGGAGCCATCAACTCTGATCATACCCCTATCCTCCTCGACACCAATCCGGAGGAAAGCTTCACCCACAGGCCATTCCGTTTTGAAGCCATCTGGTTGAGAGATGAAAGCTGTCAGGCTGTTATTGACAAAGCCTGGAACATAGAAGCAACTGGCTCAGAGTTCGTAAAACTCTATAAAAGACAAGCCTCAACTAGAGATGCCCTCCGGCAATGGAACAAGCAAGTTTTCGGCCGCTGTCAGGACAGAATCAACACTCTCATTCAAAAGATCAAACATGTTCAAGCAATGTCTTCATCCCAGGAAAACGAACTCAGGGAGCAAGCCCTTCAATCCGAGCTCTCCGAATGGCTTATTAGGAGTGAAATTCTGTGGCGTCAAAAATCCAGGGAACTCTGGCTCAAATTCGGGGACAAAAACTCTAAATTCTTCCATTTGTCCACTATTATCCGGAGGAAGGGTAATAGCATTGACGCTATCAAATCGGATGACGGGTCTTGGATCCATGACCAAAAGCTGATCCGAGAACATATTCGAGCAAATTTCATTAATCTGTTTAGAGAGGAACAAACTTGCTTCCCCGAGCACCTTGAGCATTTGGTCCTACCCTGCATCACAGAAGAGGAAAACGAGCTCCTAAAACAAATCCCATCCCCAGAAGAGATAAAATTTACCCTATTCCAAATGCATGACTTGAAAGCCCCTGGCCCTGACGGCTTCCCAGCTCTGTTCTACAAGAAAATGTGGCCTACTGTAGGCAATGATATTGTCAAGGCAGTGTCTTCCTTTTTTGTTAGAGGTTCCATGCCCAAAGAGGTAAATAGTTCGTTAATTGTCCTTATCCCTAAGGTTTCTAACCCCACTTCTGTGAATCATTTCAGGCCCATTAGTTTGTGTAACGTCGTCTACAAGATCATCTCAAAACTTCTTGTCTCCAAGCTCAGACCTCTACTCGACAAATTCATCTCTCCAACTCAATCGGCCTTCATCCCTAATAGATGGATCGCCGAAAATCAAATCATTGTCCAAGAAGTGGTGCACAGCTTCAAAACCCGGAAAACTAATCCCGGGCTTATGGCCATCAAGCTTGATCTCCAAAAAGCTTATGACAGAGTAAACTGGAAGTTCATCCAAACCATTCTCCTACACCTTGGCTTCAATAATACTTTCACAGATTGGATCATATCTTGCATCTCCTCTGTTTCTTTTGAGGTTTTAGTCAACGGAGGCAAAACTGAACAGTTCAAGCCTAGTAGAGGCCTAAGGCAAGGGGACCCGCTGTCTTCCTATCTCTTCATTATCGGGCAGGAAATTTTATCCAGGATGCTTGATCATGAGCTCAGGTTGAAAAACATTAGTGGCATCAAAACCAGCATCTCTGGCCCAATTATCACCCACGTCATGTATGCGGATGATATTGTGCTTTTCACCAAAGCTTCTAGAAAAGACGCAGCTAATCTGGTCAAAGTACTAGACAAATATTGTAGCTGGTCTGGGCAAGCTATAAATAGGAACAAGTCTGGAGTGTTCTTCTCTAAGCACACCCAATACCATACTAGAAGAACCATCAAAGGTATCCTGCAAGTCAAGAATCTGAAAAGCGATGCTGTCTACCTCGGTGCCCCTATGTTCCTCTCAAGAGCCCCTTCCAAGGATTTTGCCTTCCTTCAGGATAAGCTAGAAGCTAAGCTTATGGGGTGGAGAAGCAAATGTCTGTCTTGGGCTGGCAGAAAGACTTTGATCAACTCCATCGCACNTCTGGCGGTAATCTCCGTCACGACGGAGATGGGCTGGGTGCCAGGTGACTTTGTGGTAACAGGCGTATGGTTGTTTTCTTGGAAGGCACCTGGAGGGGTGCCGTCACATTCTGCTCTTAACCACGGACCTGCTGCATTGAAACACTTACCTGAGGAATTACAGAGCTGGAACGATTCGGCAGTACATGAATCTTGGACATGACCGATGACACCGCAGCGGTAACAGATGTCAGCGATCTTTTCATATTTTAGACCTATCCATAAGTCACTTTTGTTTGGTCTGGGTAGGAAGATCCCAGGGAGAAGGGGATTGGCAATATTGACCTCAACTCTAACTCTAATAAACTTCCTCCAAACGCCACCAGGGTCACCAGTAAGATCGACGTCGATAACGGGTCCCGCTTTGGATCCTATCTTCTTTATATTTTCTTCCGTTCTCCATAGATTGGGGAGACCATGGATCTGGATCCAAAAGGCAGATGAAGAGAAGTCTACTTCCTGCCATGTCAAGTCGGAACTCCAATGTTTTAGGATGAGGTGCCCACCTCTGATGGACCAAGGTCTTTTATTGTAGACCTTGTGTAGATCAGCTTCGTGAATGAAGGAGAACATGAAGATGTTCTGGCTTAGTTTTTTGACATCCATAGGAAACGCTGGCTTCCAAGCTTTTTGAGTGATTTCTTTTACCATATTAAGGCTGGTGTTTTTGGTGGTAAGGAGTTTAGCTAGAAGGAGAAGCTCGGTTTGTGTATTGGTTTTTTGGTTTGGAGGGAGCTCAAGTCTGATGTCCTGGCATGAGCATTTCTCTGTACGAGAAACGAGCTCTGAGATCTCCATGGAAGAAAAAGGTTGTGCTGATGGGTATAAAGAGAGGGATAGGAATGTGGATAAAGGGGTTATGGCGAGGGGAAGCCTGGGAAAAGGAGAGGCTATGGCGAAGAAGGAATGAAAGGGGAGACTAAGCTCCGGGGAAGGGAAAAGGGGAATGGAGTACTACAGGAGTACGGAGAGCGTTCGTAGCGACTATATATATATATCAGTTGCGATGGAGCTTAACTGTCACTTATGTAATGTTGTTGACAGTGCCAAATAGCCTTAAAAACTTTTGTTTTGTTGCCTTAGTAACCTGAAGACGCACAAAACAAAAACCTGAGACAAACCCACAAAAACCTTACTTTAAGTTTTGTGAATATGATACTTTACGTTTTGTGAAAGTGAGAGTTAGATTTGATATCTTTCATAAGCAAATAAATATCTAATGTAATCGGACATAAAGCAAATAGAGATTTGTTGTTTCTATCGCTCATAACTCTGTTTCCATTACCCATAACTCAAAAATTGTGGGACCCATGGCTCAGAAGTTTGTTTGGTTTTTGTTTCTAGTTTTTGTTTCCATCACAAATTCTCTGATTTTTGAGTTATAAGTTATAGAAACTGAAAACATATTTTAGGTGTTTTCAATTTCCAAAACTCAATTTCCAATGGCATTTTGGTAGTTAAACACACACTGAAGGACCCACTAGTCAGAGGTCAGCCACAACTTTTGACCCTTTTTTTTTATTTTTCTCACTGGGTTCGATGAGTTTAGGTCTTCTTCTTCTTTTCTTTTCCCTTTCATGCTGGGTCTAGTCTGGTCTGGTCTTCTTCATCTTCCTCTTCTTTTTTTTCTTCTTTTTTTTCTTTTTTTTATTTTTTTTATTTTTTTTTTTCACATAGCTTCATATCCAAAACCAACATCATACCTTCATTTGAAAATGGAACATCAACCTTCAATTTAACATCAAAATCCATAATCTCCTTAAGGAAATCCAAAATCCAAAATCCATAGAAGTGAAAATGAAATCCAAAACAAAATTAAAAAAACCTAGATTTCTCAATCATATAAAAAAAGAAAAAAGAAAAAAAAAAAAAAAAGCAAACTCAAATCTGCAAATCTAGGACCCACACACTGAGGCCGCCTCATGTTTTCTAGGAACAATTATGCAATTTTGTGGCCCGGTGATGGCAAGCCTAAACTATGGATGAATTTTGTTTCAAAGATGGGAGACATATAGAGCTTGATAATGAGAGAGGAAGAGATTTTGAAGGGAGCTCAAGAAAGGGCTTGTGGTGTTGTGGTTGAAACAAATTGGGATGAAGAAGATATTGAGCTTGTAGTCTGTTTGTGAAAAATGTATAAGGGTTTTAGATGCAGGGGAGCAAGTAACTGCAAGGGGAGAGGCAGAGAAAGATGAGGCTCAAGGAAAAAAAAAAAAAAAAAGGAGAGAGAAAAGTTTTATGACATTGGGTCAGTGTGTGGGTCCCAGTTTTTTTTAGTTTTTGGTTGAAAACATAACTAAGTGATGGTGTCAAACAGGTGGGGTTTAGGGAATTTGAGTATTTTAAGTGATGAGTGACGAAAATTGAGTGAAAAATGATGAGTGATGAAAAAAAAAAAAAAAAAAAAACTAAACAGCCCCTTCGTATTCACTATGAGCGAGTGTGAGGATATTAGTACTTGGGCTCGCAGGCAGGCCCAAATAAACACCCATGTGCACACTATACAAGTCTCTTATTCTCAAAGGCATATGCACGTTTACACACATACATACAATATACAGAGAAACATGCATATTCTCTCATCAAGCTTTTCCTTCCTCAAAGGTTCCATCATTTAGCCCTTAGTCTTGGCATTTCAATATTTGTAGGGTACCCAGGGACTACGTGCTATTTGGTTTAAAATTGTGCATTGCCACGTGCAGCTAGCTTCCATGACCCTTAAAACTTGTTTTTGCTTGTAATATAAATGGTAATTATTTATGTGACCAGCATGCATGTAAGTCCACGAGCCTCCAGCATACATGTAACCCATGAGCCTCAGCATACATGCATGTAGGTCCACGAGCCTCCAACATCATGTAGGTCCTCATGCGCAAGCATCTCGTATCATCCCATTGAGCTTTTTTTTTTTTTTTCCCCTAAATTTTTAAATTTTTAAATTTCAAAAAACATCAGGATTGCATTAAACTAAAGAGCAAAGAAAGATTTAGGACAAAGCCTATTAAGTACAGACCTTTAAAATCACTAGAATGTCCACAGGCGGAATATCATAGAAAACAAAATCCCTATATTGAGTCACACCCAATCTAACTAAAGCGTTTATACATCAATTTGTTTCACAAAAGCATTGCTTGATCCAAACTTGAAGAAGCTGGAAATCAATTGCCTAAAGGCCCTAAACCCTAAATCAATTGCCTACAATCACCTACCTGGGGAGAAACAGAATAACTAGAATTAGCAAGCAAATCAATAATATAATTAGCGTCAAGTTCTATTTCTACAGTTGTTAAATGTAAACTATGCCTTAAAAAGGAGGTATCTGTTGGGGCCCAAAGCTCTACTATAAAGCTGGATGTGAGCCTTTTTTTCTTAATGTAGACGTGTCTTGCGAACCACAGTTATTAATTAATAAAATTATGAACAAATAGAATTGGCAATGTCTGTATAATCTCATCGGGATTCAGATTCGGTAATGACCATTTAATCCTATCCGAATCATCTGGATTCAGATTCGGCTGCGACCATTTAATCCTACATAACCTCTCAAGTCATCCTACATAACCTCTCATGTTTTCCTAGCATTTTCTCCTTAATTTTTGTTGTTTTTAATTTTCATAGCATCCAGTATTTGCATGTTCATCTATGCTACTAAAATTAAGTTCTCCTCACATGGATAGGTGTGTGTAAACGTAATTATACATGTACACAATTATCTCTCTCTCTCTCTCTCTCTCTCTCTCTCTCTCTCTCTCTCTCTCTCTCACACACACACACACACACACACACACACACTTACTTGTTTCTTTACGTTTCTATATGTGTTATATGTTTATAATATGTTTGTTTAGCCTAGGTTTACTTTGTGTTTGTGTTTAAAGCATGTTAGGTTGCTAGATTTTTGTTTTAAGTGTTTTTTTTTTTGTAATTTTTGGTTAGTATTCTTAGGTGTGGATGTGCACACATGCCGCTTGCATGTGTACGCATCCACATAGTATGCGAACGCATACAGTTGGGCTGCGTATGCATGTCCTATGTATATGCATGCATACTCTTGCCCAAAAAACCTAATTTCATTTCTGTTTGTTTTTCTTCTTTCTTATTCAAGTGTTTTACCTTCTATTTAACCTATTTTATATGTCCTTGAGTCTCTGCTTCTCTATTTTGTTTCGTTTCGTTGTTGTTTTATCTCTTTGATGTTTATTAAGGCTTTAGATTGCTTAAATACCATGAACATGCATATGAATATGAACATGCATTGATGCATAGGTGTTGTGGTGCAGTGAGGTAAGTAAGGCAAATCATGCATTCACATGAACATGCATTTAGTTGATGAATGTGATTGGGGTGATGAACATACTATGCTTGATTGAATCTCATGCTTTTGATGTTTTAATATGCTTATCTTGACCTGCCTTATGATGTTTCTACCCTTAGAGATATATGCTTATGTGTCATGATAAATGAATATTAGGTTTGGGATGGTTATGCCATGTTGATTGCTTTAGATGCATGCTAGTGTGTGTGTGTGTGTGTGTGAGTTATAATAACATGTTAAATGTCTTTAACGAAATTAAGATTTGGAATACAATGAGTGGAAGCTGACCCACAAGTAGGGTGAGGTTGGGTACCTAACACCTTCCCATTCCTATACCTAAACTCCAAATACGTGCTCTGGTAAAGATCAGTCCCTCCATGAATGGCGTTATATTTATGGTTCCTAGACCTAAACTTGATGGCGACTCAATTTTACACCCTCCACCATGGTCTATCCTAGGCCAAAACGTACTACTCAAAACACAATGGGGGATAACACCATGTCATGAGCACTTGCGCCCACACAGTAAGGCCTATGATCGTGTGGAGTCAACTTTCTTAGAAAATTTGATGAGGAAAATGGGTTTTTGCACGAGGTGAATTGATCTTATTATGGTGTGTCTGAAAACAGTTTCCTGCTCTATACTTGTTAATGGTGAACCTAAGGGTATGATTCAAATATCTAGAGGAATACAGCAAAGGGACCCATTATCTCCTTTCCTTTTTCTTTTTATGCACTAAAGGGTTACATGGTCTCATTAAGAAAGCGGCCGGGGCAGGTGAAATTAGAGGCTTCTTCCTATGTAAAAGAGTGCCTAAATTAACTCATTTGTTTTTTGCAGATGACAATCTTCTTTTTTGTAGGGCAAATTCAGATGAGTGTGGCAAGGTCTTAAAAATCCTTTCTGATTATGAAGCATCCTCTAGTCAGAAGATTAATAAAGATAAGCCAACACTTTTCTTCAATAAATCAACTCCTAATGACACCAAACTCACCATTAAAGGAATGATGGGGGTCAAGAAATCAAATTCTATGAGAAGTACCTAGGTCTTCCATCACTTATAGGGAGGGGTAAGAAGGCCAGCTTCAATTATATCAAAGAGCGTGTTTGGAAAAAATTGCAATGGTGCAAAGGAAAAATATTATCTCAAGATCTCAAGTAGGGAGAGAAGTTCTAATGAATGTAGTGATTCAAGCTATTCTCACTTACGCCATGGGATGCTTCAAATTCCCAATAGGTATTTTCATGAAATTGAAGCCTTAATCAAAAAGTTTTGGTGAGGGTAACGAGGTGATAGAAGGAAAATACATTGGTTATGTTGGGAGGAGATGACAAATTCCAAATCGGTTGGTGGAATGGGGTTCAAGACTTAACTCTTTTCAATGATTCTCTATTGGCCAAACAAGCATGAAGGCTGTTGCATGAAAGAGAAACCCTTTTCTACTGAGTTTTCAAAGCAAGATTTTTTCCTCATTGCTCTATCAAGGAGGCAAAAGGCTCTGCTTCAAGCCCCTATGCCTGGAAAAGCATTCCACAAGAAAAGGATGTCAGAAAAAAAGGAACTTGTTGGCATGTTAGAGATGGAAAATTTATTAAGATTTAGCAACATCATTGTTTACCAATTAAACACCCTACTGTCATTGCCTCTCCATTAGCGGAGTCAATGGAGGAAGCCACAGTAGACTACCTGATAGATGCCGAGACTAGGCAGTGTAATAGTGACATGGTTGATGGGATTTTTGATCCCCAGGAAGCAGAAGTAATCAAAAGAATTGCTTTGGCAATGTGGCTACATAGGACTATCTTTTGGCCCATGTCACGGGATGGGCAATGTTCTTGTAAGTCAGGGTATAAATTTCTGAAGGAAGAATCAGTGCTGGATAGCCAATATGAGAGCCCAGTACACGAAAAGGAATTATGGAAGGGGATTTAGGCAACCTCTGAAAAATAAATTAAAAGGGATAAAAGAACAATAACCTTTTTTTGAGGGTCTCCCAACCCTCAAAATAAGGTTTTCCCTTTTTTTTTAAAAAAAAATATAAATAAAAACCCACAGCCATGCACATAGACTTTAAAGAACCACATATTAAAAAATCTATATTATACCAAAACACAAATATCAAAACAAAATTCAATTAGCTTTCCAAGTTACTAAATTATTCATTCTTGGAGTTTATGTAGACATTTTCACATTAAACATAAAGTAACTTAGTATTTTAACTTAAATTTTTTTTTTTTTTTTTTTTTTTTTTGAATCAGTACAAGAACCATGCATGATCAAAATCCTAATCTTAATATTATTATATTTCAATGCAAAACAACCTGATATACTAATGTTTAAAGGGTCTCACATAAAGGATTCTGCCTTCTCCTGGTACTTCTCAAAAACTGATGCATAGCCACCAACTTTCCCTTGCATTAAGAACTGCAAGGAAATAGACAAACCAATTAATCATGCACTTGTAAAATGGTCGAGGTGTTTGATTGAAAATTTTTCATACAATGAAGTCCATATTGACATGTGATTTTCAAAATGTAACATATTTCTGAAAAAGCAAATTAAGTACCATAGTTCAGATCATGATTTATTACCTTGACCATAGGTGTCTAACACACAAGTACACACTCTTACCCACTCTATTTTGAACTTAATCAACTTGACTTGCACCATAAAACTTTCAGTTTTCTGAGAAATGTGTGAAAGAAAAATCAAAGAAATGCAGAGAAACCAAGAATTTTCTTAAGTTAGATTTTGATTCAATAAATCCTAGAAAAAAAAATTCTAATTTTATAAGGAAGGGAGAAGGAGCACGGAGAATTGACACATACTATAGGAAAATTGAGCAATGCTGCCATGAGCAACACACTTGGCATCTGCACTGAAATTAAAGGAAAACATAAATTTGAAAATGATGGAGAAATTAAGTAGTATCTGATATACATTTTTGAAATTAATGAAATGGCCAAGGACACACTATCTTGCCTAATACCACAACAGAAAACAAAACTGATATTAGGACTATTATGTGTTCCATTCAAGTGGAATACCACCAAAACTTATCTTACACTGTTTGGCAAGCTTGAACCAAGACGCAGAAAATTCTGAAGCATGATTTGTAATAAAATTGACATCAAGAGGCAGAAAATTAAAATATTGTATTAAACTTCTTGAACTCATTCTCTAGTAGGGAAGGTGTGACATTCAAAGGGAGGCCTTTTTTGTAGATGGAATAACCTTTGGCCAGCCATAAAACGCGAAGTATACATATTAAATAGATTAATACACCCATACAAAGTAAACAACAACAACTAATGAAACAAGTTATAGTGCATCTATCTACTCCATCATCTAAAACATAACAGGAGAGGTAAAAGGTAAAGGAAAAAGGAAGAACATATCACCAAGGCAAAATCGATGAACAACAGCACAACAGAATTGCACCTTACAAAGAACTTGCTCAATTAAACCAAAAACTCAGAAACATAAACAGCATCTCCCAGTCAAAACAAAGTCCCATAAATTATTAAACAGCCTAAGATTTAGAATGTAAATGAGTATAAACTCATATTTACACCAACAGGATCTAAGAAGTCCTAAATTCAACCAATGAAAGAAGTTATGGCCCATTCATCTGCTCAATCATATCAAGAATAACAGAGAAATAGAAAACAGATCAGCCCAGAATAAAACAGATGTATTCCTTGATTGCACTTTGCACAGCACTTGCCACCTCAAATTCCACAAAGCCAAAACAAAATCCCTGTTGTATTGACGCATGGAGAATAATTATATGCTCAGGGAATAGCTAACAATGAACAACATAAACTTGATTAACATATGACATACCTTTTGGCTTCTAACTTGAATACCACCATTCTTAAAAGGTCCAAACTTCTTGAACTCATTCTCTAGTAGGGAAGGTGTGACATTCAAAGGGAGGCCTTTTTTGTAGATGGAATAACCTCTGGCTGGCCATAAAACGCAAAGTATACATATTAACTAGATTACACCCATACAAAGTAAACAACAACAACCATAATGCAGATCATAATGTGAGTTAACTAGCAGAAATAAAAGTCAACAATGACAAACTGCACACCTTCATAATCCTTATTACTACTGTTTTCATTAGCATTTGTGCTGGAAACCGATGTCCTAGATTATGCTCCAACGTCCAACCCTCTCCTTGGCAATGTGTGATAGCAAGATCTTTAATCATAATGCAAGGATGGTTCTGTGCATCAGTTGGGATTTATAGAGAAACATAAATATAATGCTACTAGTTGGGATTAAAATGAGAAACACAATATGACTATAATGTTTGTAGAATCCACATGTTGTATGAGAGAGATTCATAGATCATCTTCTACAATGCGCTGGATTTACAACTGTTAGGATAGAGGAGATGTAATCTAATAATTAAATAGAATTGAACATTTAAGCTAGGAATCCGGTAAAATTTGTATTCCAAAGTCCAAACCAATGACAATAGTATAGTGCTGTATCTTAATTGCACTTACTAAAAAGAAATCGTCAAGAAGTCTGAGGCCAAAGCATGCCTAAATTGTTCAGAGAAAATATAATCTATTCTAAATAAACAGTATTTCATACAGGTATACCAGACCCTAGATTTTTTTTAACTTTTATCAGAGTTTTAATGTTTGACAAATATATATATAACTTACAGCTGTTGTAAGGAGGTCATCATTCCAAGCTGCATAGGTAATGTTCCATTGAAATTGTTTGAGCTAAAACTTCTGTAACATTATAGAAAGTTTTACGATTAATATAAGTTCTAATAAATGGATTCGGAAAAGGGTTAACAAAAAGAAATCATAAATAAAGGGAAAAGATTAAACCCACTATCTTTCAACTATAGTATTTTATGATAAACATTTGAGCAGGGCAATCATATCATAAGAAGTCAACCAATGTAATACGAATAAATACAATATAAACCAAAAGAAACAAGTTCTCGCAGTTTCCTTGGACGCTATATCTATTGAATGAATCTCAACCACAAGAGAGCCCGATTAATCACAAATCTAAAACCAAAATCAATCCTAGCTTGGCCAAGCCAATTTTATTATTTCCTTTCGCATTAGCCTTCTAAATTAATTGAATATAGAATTACAAAAAGACTTATTTATAATAAAAAATTGCAAAAAGACTTTGAAGTTTTACTAACCTATATGAAATGATTTAGGGAAAACTAACATCAGTACTCCATCTATAGCTAGTTGAAATATTGAATTGTAAAAATACTCAGCTACTAAAGCAAAGTTTAAAATCACACACCAAAATTGAACCCTAAATCAGTAAATCACACACCAAAATTGAACCCTAATTTCCATAGTCAATCAATAAAAACAAAGACTGAGGCACAAAGCAATGCACAATATTCAATCACTATGATTGCATTATGTATGATCAAGATACGAACTTAATTTTTACAAAAAAAGAAAGTACCATCGGAAGATTTGCAGGAGGTGGTAACGGAGAGATTATGACAGTTCTCGTCGGTGTTGCTGTCCTAGTTGGAATATTCCTTTCTCCGATCAAAGATTCCTCACATTCTAGTGATTCATCTTCACACATAGAGAAAATGCGATCTACTTCGAGAGCGAGCGCGAGAGAGAGAAAGAGCAATCAAAGGAAAAATAAATAAAAGAGAATAAGAAAGGGAGGACCTAAATTCTCTGAGAAAGAAAATGTGAAATTTTCATTCAAAATTTTTCAGTCTTTCTTAGAAATAAATTAGTGAGTGTTTGTGTTTTACAGTCTTTTTCTGAGGGGTACTGGGAAATCTAAAAATTTTAGAGGGAAAACTCACGCTGGTGTGTCTGCCATTTTTTGCAGCACTTATTTATTTCAAAGGTTATATGTTGACTTATTTTGAAGGTTCTCAATAAGCTTATAAATAGTCACCCACCATTTTTTTCAGCACTTATTTCAAGGGTTCTATGTTGACTTATTTTGAAGGTTCTCAATAAGCCTAGTAAGAGTCACCCGCATGTTACATTTAGTGTTTATTTGGATAAATTTTGATAAACCCTCAAAAAACCAAGGGTCGAAACAGGTCCACTTTTTTGTAGTGTCACTCAGGGACGGATCTACTAAGGGACCAGGGGGGGGCCCCTCTTCTTCTTCTTTTCAAATTAGCTTTTTTTCCATTTTTTTTTTCATGCCCCATATTTTAGAGTTTATAATTGGCCCCTCTCAAATTTTTGAATTGGTCCAAATAGCCTAAAAGAAACTAATCACTTAACCATTTCTTTGGATCCATGGCCCCTCCATAGTCCAAATACAACACAACAAAAAATCCACAAATCACCAATATCATAATTCAATAACTCATAACCAAAAAAATCTCATAGAAAAATAAATTCCCTTATGGGGGTGACAATAATTTATATAACTTTTTAATTGATTTATAAATTATGGGAAAGTCAATTACAATATTTAAATTTTTTTTCAAAAGATAAAATGCAAAATTCTTTTAGAAGCCAATATTGATGATGTAGAATCCTCAAACAAAGTTTTGAAAACTTCATTAGTGTGATTTTTAGTTGCATCCAAAAGTATGGGTTTATCATATTGGTGAGTTGGTCAATGTGATAAAATCAACATATTAATTTCAATTATCCAAAATTTGGAGATCCGAAGTCCTCTTCTTTTTTTACTCTCTTCTTCGAAAAGGTTTGAATATCATATTGTGACTTTCAACTTTTTTGGTTCATATTATTTCCTTCTTGACTTAAATATTTATGGTAATAAAGTGCAATTGTTTTGTCTACCATAATTTTTTTTTTTTTAATAAACCATGTCACTTGAAATTTTTTTGGTTCATGCTTTCGCCCCCCCTAGGTTCAAATCCTGGTTTCGTCCCTGGTGTCACTCAAGTATCAAAAGATCGTCGCAAGGAATACAAGGCAATCATCTCACCTTCACTAAGAACACTACAACGGCATTCCCGTGTTACTTGGTCACCTCCCCCCTTGGATTCTTTCAAAATAAACTATGATGGTGTTGTATTCATTGAGGTAAACAAATTTGGAATTGGTTTTATCATTCGCAATGACTAGGGGCTGGTGATTGCTGCTTTTAGCCCAACAATTGCCCCAAGCATACCAAGCAACAAAGATTGAAGCGATGGCTACAGTTTGAGCTCTCAAGTTTGGCTTGGAAGTTGGTGTAGATCGAGCAATTGTAGAAGGTGACTCCGAGATAGAGGTGAAAGCACTGGGTAACAGAAGTTCAGGTTTGGCTTCTCACAATTTGCTGATTAAGGATGTTGGTCTCTTTACTAGTTCTTTTTTAGTTTTTTCTAAATTGCTCTACTCTCGTACTAAGAGAGAAGACAATAAAGTCACTCATAGTTTGGCTAGATTAGTTAATAATTTTTATTCCAAACTGTGTTACATAGATGAAAAATGTTTCATCCCTCATTAATTATCCTATACTTTAAGCCGATATGGCTATTTTGATTTAAATATAGTTTGATATCTTTTCTCTCAAAAAAAAAAAAAAATATATATATATATATATATATATCAACTTTAGGGGGCATGGACCCCGTCCCTGCATAGATGATAGACCTGCCCATGGTGCTAACTTAGACATGGATTTAACATGAATAAAACCAATCAATCGACCAAAATTTGATGTGTTTCAATAATAGTATATAGTATTAGATGCACAAAACAATAACATTTTCGACCCAAACAAACAAACAATAACATTTTCGACCCAAACAAACAATCCATATCATAACCCTAAATCAAACTTCGTTTCTACTTTCCACACGTTCCATTGTTTGTATCTTTGCCAAAAAAAGATCATATCATGTAAGTTTTAACAGTGCCAAGTGGTCAAGCAAATACAAGAAAAAGGTAGTGTGATTAGCACACAGAGATTCACTTGAGCAATTTACACACCACAACAAAACAAACCACCAAAAAATCATGAGTAGGACACAACACATACCTGCATATCCTATGCTATGAAAGTCTACGAAGTTGAGCTTAAGCAATTAAACAAATGGGAATCCTCCAAATGTAGGGCTCTCAACCGTTCTTTTTTGCTCCTTTCAAAAGGCCCACAAATAAAAATAAAAAATAAAAAAAAAATAAAAAAAGGTAAAGCATGCAAGGTCAAAAAGGTTCAACCCCACACACCACCATAACCATACCCATCAGGACTGTGTGCAAGGTTCCTCCACTTTATATTATCAAATCTAACCTTCATTTCAAACGCTCTATGGGCAATGGGTTTCTCGTGTTGTGTCACCTACCAAACTGTTTTCTACTATACTTAGCAGTAAGCACTCTATATTTTACTACTTCCACACACATTTTTTTTTATGAGGCAAACACCAATAAAAGTTTATTTTGATTTTGTTTTATTTCTTAATGTACATTAATTGTATTTTTATTTTATTCCATAACATTTAATTCGGTTAATAAATAAGAATTGATGTCCGTTCAATCAGAGAAGATAGACGTAGAGAAATCTAAGGATAGCGCACCCGATTCCTTCAGCAAAAAAACACCAAACTACATTGATGTAATGAATCTACTAAACTCTAAAGAAAAAAAATTTCTAGAGACAAATAATGTGCACAAATCAGAGAGAACAGATTGTCCACAAAGTTTGATGTAATCTCAAGGCTTCAATAGCTCAAGAATCAAAACTTGTATTCCGAAGAAATAAATAAATCTATGTAGTTGCATAGAGAACATTTGGAAACAAATTGGCCAGGCTACAAAAGAATGCTGATGCGACCCACATTTCCAACAATTTCAAAATTTTTGTATTATTTCTAAATCAAAACTAAGGAAAACACCAAATTATGGTGTTCAACTGCTACCTGCTTCAATTTCTTCAAGGATATTTAGTATTAGGCTGATGTGGCTATAAGAGTGAGCTGTATGAATGATTTCTGTTTCAAAGAGCCTCCTGCTAGGTCAAGAATTTAAATCTTTGACATTGTGCAGTAAATACCAGTGAACCAAACTCCTAGTTTAGCTAAAAATTGAACCCAGGAGAGCGATCAAAAAGCAGAAGGGCAACCTCTCTGGTTTGTACAGCTTATAGTAGTCATCGTGAAGACATAGACAATGTCATTCCACTTCATTCAGCTGCCTCCAATTTCTGTAGGTCAATCCAAAAGCTGGTACACATTGATTTCTGCAAGATGAAACCTGTCCAGCTATGTAATGAAAGGGATAAAACATAAAAAGATTATTCTACATATTTAAAAAAAAAAAAAATTAAGACAGTTCGAGAAAAAGAAACCGTTCTACAAGAGTAATTATTATATGTGTTCAACGGGAACTAAAGTTGATATTAAAGGAATCCTCCAAGAGTCAGGTAAAATAGTAGCAGTAGTGTTAAGCAGATAAACATGGGAAGCTGATGATGATTGTAATGAAGTTAAACATCCATGCAAAACAGGCAGCAGAAATTCAAGAAATATGAAAAAAATCAGGGACATGGGGAGAACATTTCAAACCTGTGTGATTAGATTCAGGGGAAAGCCAGACTTTGGCTATCAAAACTTGCCCCAAAAAAAAAAAATTCTTTACATAAAGTACTGGGAAAAAAATACAACATTAAAATCAGAAAGATCGGATGTCAGACTGATGAAATGTTCACATTGGAATTTTCCATATGTGACAATATTTGCAGATTTTATACAATGCAGCAATATGAAATTCAGGAGAGTCAAGTCTTTCAACTGAAATGCATTTTCAGAACAGAATTAACTTGACATGAATTCTGTACATCTCCAGCAATGGGAAATGAATTTACAGATAACTCTTGCTTAACCCCAAAAGACTGTAAAAAGTAAATGACTTGTGTCTTCACTCTTCGGTGTCAATGTTATCATCACCAGAAGGCATCTGTCTACTCTCTGACAATGAAAGTCGCCTGGGCTTTGCCGAGCCTGCATCAACAAGTCCTTCAGATGACAAATTTAATGCAGCAGTTCCTGATGATGACCCCAACAAACGTCGCACAGGGGCATCAGCTGAAGATGACGCAGAGATGTTGTACGCAAAAATTCCCATGGGGTGGTCAAACTTGCAACTTGGACCAAATTTGCAGATACCATAGCGAGAATAGAAGATGCATAAAGGTTCTCCCTGTTAAAAGAAAGACTCCAATAAATATGCACTAAATAAATCAAAGTTGTACTACAACACAAGCAAACATGTCCGAAACAAAATCAAAGAAGAAAAAACAGATTGTAAAACCATCAATTCTTATACTAATTTGTTAGTGGAAAGAGAAGACTAAGGGGTCCACCAATAGATAGCCTATTGATATACACATAGATACACCACTCCAACCCAAAAGCTTAAGCCAATGAGTCCAGCCATGTACATCAACTATTCACATTCTTTACTTTTTCCCCCATATGGGACTCAATACTCATACATGCACTCACAACTTATTTTAAAATATATTAGAAATATCCTCTAAAGGTTTCCATAAAGGATCAAGAAAGCCACAGAACCTCCAACTCTGGTGATATCATAAATTTAGGTGTGAAAATTTAGAGACAATTAGGAATTCCAATAATTGTACCTTTATTTTATTTATTCTCACATTTAATAAATTTGCAATGTTTACAAAATATTACAGGGCTATAAACATGGTATTTTTAAGAAATTAGAAATGTTATATATTCTGGTATAAGGCTTTACATATGGGTGTAGTGCAAAATCTGATCTACATTACAATTAAGCTTCTGCACTTCACAACAAAGCACATCCATCACCCAATATTCAAAGGCAGGAGTCCAGCCTCAAACAGAGCATATTCAATTTGCCTAACTAGTAATGGCCTTATGTGTGGGTTTGAATTATCTGCAACTTGTTATGCTTGTTGTTCTTCAGATATGATTTTATTGATTCAAAGAAAAGAAAGGGGAGATGTTATAGAATTCTAATTGAATAAAGTTTAAATAACAAAACAACCAAGAAGCTAATTCCATTGCAATTTGCAAGACCAAATGAAAGTCAAATTATTGTTAAATATTTATTCAAGCAAGCATCAGAAGTAGCAAAAAAGAAAGACTAAAGACATTTGGCATAGTACAAAATAGAAAGATAGAAGCGAACACAAATAATATCTCACCGGACGTAAAGGAAGACCTATGGTACTCAAGACACAATCTGGAGCAGGAATTAGTCTCTCTCTAGGATGATGAAACCGACAAACTGCACCATACTTACAGTCACCAGTTTTCATGTAAAACTGGCATTCAGGTTGGCCAGGTCTCTCAGGAAATACATTCTCCCTCTGCAAAGCATAGAACCCTACAGGGACAGAGCCTGAACGAAATGGAGAAAATGTCCCTTGAGATCCTGCACTAGTGGATTCACCTTGGCGTGAGGTTCCATAAATCTGACTGTTTGCCACTGTTTGCTGCTGGGTCTCTGAAGACGAAACTGATCCGAGCTGACCCTGAAAAGAGACCTTACAAGTTTCATAGAGAACTTATGACCTCAACGTTTTCTTTTTTATAGGTACACTTATAACCTCAACTTACACTTATTCTAAAAATAATGAAAGAAATAAAAGGAAAAAGAAATTCATACTAAAGGCTTATAACTAAATATCTACAGAACAATGTAGAAATGTAAATGATTCTCATGGGCTTGTGAAGCTATTAGCACATTATTGTAATGACCACCAGCATGTCATCTAGATCACACCCCTAAATAAGATAGATCGAAGAGTTCAACTAAATGGCAAAATGACCACCTTTGGTGATTGGAACAATTCCAATAAAAAAGAGTGCATAAAATTTAGGAATACATGTGCTTATGTACTGTTACATCAAAATCTCACATATATAGGATTATACAAAATGTCTTTGGTTAAATTACAAGTGTCCACCAAAAACTTCTGATAAATTTTGGGTTATTCATTCAGATTTGTAGGAGTGTATGCCAACCTTTATTCTTTATGTGATCATGTGATGAGCATGTGCAAATTAAGGATAAATATGACGGAAATTGAGAAAATTTTCTAATCATATACTTTAAGGGGTTAATTGCTAAAATTTAAAGTTTAGTACATTACAAATAACCCTATAATTTAAGGTGGGAAAGTTCAATTTGATCGCTATTTAAAGTTAGAAAATAAGGGTTTTCAAAAAAAAAAAAAAAAAAAAAAAAAGCAATCTTTTATTCCCAAATCAAAAAAAAAAAAAAAAAAAAAAAAAGGTTAGAAAATAAGGGTTTCCATTTATTCATTGCCTCTTGTATTTTATCTTAAAAGAACAGTAAAGTGACGAATGATAGAAATTAAAATATTTGCAATTTGGACTTCATAGTATAGGGGAAGAGGTAGCCATGTGGATCAAGGTAAGGATTGTGAATCCAGCATGCATAGCTTATTAGATTAAAACTTATAGCTGTATGTATTAGAAAATTCAAAGCGGGTGAAATCTTGAGCTCAAAAACCTTTGGGTTTACTAATAAAAAAATAAAAAATAAAAAACCCTCACTTCCCTTTGATTAGAACCACATTGAAGAAATCCAAAACCTAGGCATTTAATACCCAAATTTGTATGAGTGAAGTTGACAAAAACTTATTACCAAAATCCAATTTAAGAGAAATATTTCCCTCAAAATAAAGTAATATAATTGACAAGGGAAAATCTCTACAGCTCAAGGCCTCAATATAATATTTCACTATCAAAAATCCCATGTCACAAGCAGCATCTCACCACCTCAACTATCAGTGCCCCCAAATACCACCACCAGCACCTCCTCACAACAGGAAACCAATCAACCACTGCATTTGTCATCATCCACAACCAACTTTCACTAGGCTTCAAATGAAGGCTCAACCTGGATGCAAAAAAACTTGAGTTCCACCCATGATTTCTTATCCTCCAAAGTTAGGAGAAAGTGAGAGTGAGTGAGAGAGAATGGTTAAGCTTCAATATTCTAGTTACAAATAGGACCATCATATGAATCATTTACCTGCCCCCTGACCTTCTCACCCCCACTCCTCCCCTCATTGGTGGCTCCAAGAATTTTTCCTAGGGTGGTCATTATGAAACTTAAACTATATAAAATCAAATAAAAAGGGAATTTCATATATTGACAAAAAAAAATGCAAATACATAAAATCTTACAATTTCCCTCTACGAATTTTCTTATTTTGAAATTATTGCATGAAAGTCTCATATCAATGCTATAAACTACATCTCTTTCAAAATTTTAGTTCAATAAAATTTTTCTTAAGCTTTTCTTTTTTGTTTGTAAAAGCCTAATATATTGTTCAAGGGACCAAAATTTGACTACAAACTTAGTTGTAACTTAAGACTACAACTCTCACTAAACAAACTAACATGGCTACATATTTGGAAAATCCAATAATTGAATTGCATGTTCTTTATGTTTCTAAAACACATGTCAAATTTTATGTCAATTGAATGTTATTTACTATTCAATCAATAAACTTATTTTTTATGTAGAATTTTAGACTAAAAAAACTCAAAATTTAAACATTTGATTGATAACAGAGTTATTGATCTTTGATTTTATTGATATTTTGAAAGCATGGAGAATATAAAAAGAAAATGTATTCCAACGGTGGATTTGTCAAAATTCACATTTAATAAAAAAAAAATATTAAGTGGAGTTGTACCCTTAATCTACAATAAAGTTTGTAGCCAAACTTTATCGAAAGTTTATTTATGTTGGGCCTAGAAAAATTTAGGGTGGTCACAAATTTTTATAGAGGTAAATTAAATCATAAAATTTTTAAAATTTATATATAATAATTATTTTTTCCCAGGTCAGGATGGTCCTTGGCATCAATGTAGAGCTGCCCCTGCCTCCCCTCCCCTTCCTTTTTTTTCCTGATACTCAAACTTAGGTTACCTAACAAAGCCTAAATGCAAAAAAGCATACAATATTTGCATCATATCATTTTGTAAGAAAATGATGAAAAGCTTACGCCATATGCATTCCATCCAGGAACTGACACCATTCCTTGATGTAGAAGCAAAGGTGCATAACTCGAAGGTCCTTGCCAGCGTGGACTGGGAATAAAAGATGCTCTTGACCAATTTGTAATTCCTCCTGCATATGACTGCTGACCAGTAGTTGGAGACTGGACAGTTGGATAAACAGTTGAACCATTCAATGAAACCATCATATTAGTTGGTTGAGGGTGATGGAATTTACAGGTGTTTCCAAATTTGCATTGGCCAGTTCTTAAATAATAGGCACATTCAGCCTCATTCTGCAGCAGCAAAAATACAAAAGAAAAAAATAAGAACATAAATTCCATCCATTCTAAGAAGAGAAGATACAACTAGAAAAGATCCATGCCCATTTCGAACATGTGACAGATACTTGCAGGCTATAGTGGTGGACATGAAAGGCCCAAATACGTGGAAAAAATTCAATCAAAATTCTCAAGTAAGGAATAGGTCATGCAGCTGATGTGGACCTAACACAGATGGATGCATGAACGTGCCAGAAACTACTTAACATACAACAATGTGCCAGAACTGACTTACGAGTCATTCTTATATGAGTAAAAGGAAACTATCTTATTTACCGGGCGAAGTGGATAGCCTAAAATATTTAAGGCAACCCTTCCAGCAATCCCAGCCTTGTCTCTAGGATGATGAAACTTGCATGTGGCTCCAAACTTGCAAGTTCCTGTCTTCAGGTAGTACTGTAGAACAAATCAAAGCAGAATATCAGTTGGTGAAACCATACAATAGAAATTGAATATCTAATCCATTTTAGAGCCACAAAACTCAGATGGAAAGGCAAATATTGCAAACAAAACTTAAAGAAATAGCATGAAGCATCAACTATCTGACCAAACTGAGATTTGGAGTACAACTGGTTTCCTATATGAAACTGATTATTGACATAAAGCAAGCTGATTGTCTATAAGATGATCACCAATAAAAAACAATCCACATATAATTTCAAATGAAGTAATGGGCCAAATAGGGGAAGAGAAATATACAAGGTAAGAGAATTCTTTATTGTATACGTTTCAGCCATTAAAATTATAGATTTCAATTAGCCTTAACATATAATCTCACTAAATGTCCAACATCTAGTAGGCAAACTACTTATCTTTTTAAACCTTCCAGAAGGCATTAAACACAAGTTCATCATGTCTTTCCAGAAAATGATATACAAAATGGAGGAAAAAAAATATTATATTAAGCAGGTCTTCATCAAAGGCAACTTATCGATGCAGATTAATATAATCACAAACTAACCAATATGAGTAAATTTGTCAATAAAAAATAATCAAGAAATTCAATATCTGTGCAGTTGGATTAGTAATTACAACCACACTAATGGACTAAACAGTCCAAATAATGAACCCGTGAAGCACAGAAGCACAACAACTACGGAATCAGAAATATATCACATCAACTTGAGTTTCCAGTTGTAAAATAACATTAACCAATCAACTCAACAACCAGGAAGTTCTTGTACAATATTGAAAGGAACTGAACCCAGAACTCATACTAACTCAAGGAACAAAGGCGGGACTCGAAAATAGAGTTCCTGACCAAGAAAGCCGAACTGTACTTCGGTCTGGTAAATTACTGCCAAATGGCTCTTAATCATTCTCAATTTGGCACTTAATCATTCTCAATCAGCACTTAGGTTTTGACCTAAAGTGCTGATCAAACCATCCTTAGCCCTTTGCCTCCATCCTTTTATGACAGCTCCTTGAAGAGCAAAAGCACTCATTGACAGCCGGCAACTTGAGTTAGAAGCCTAGAGGAGGGATTATCTCATTTATTAAGTCAAATAAATAAAGGAGTTAGTTTTTGGATAAAATAGAGCTGTTAGTTGAGTTAGTTAGTCAAATCCTAGCATGTTAATCATATTAATCACATGTTGAATTGCTATAAGCACAGGAGAACCAATCCTATGGAGGCAAGCAGACCAATGAGATGAGGGTTGTTAAGGTCCTATAAATAGATGGTTGTAATCACACTTCCATTTATGGAATGAAATTGCCATATTGTGTTTCTTAGACTTGACTGTCATAACTTGGAGGAAGAGACTCCCTTTCAAGAGGTCTCACTTGGAGAAGATGACTCTCTCAAAGAAGTCAAACCATTCCATTCACTCATCCATTTCTTCATACAACCTCATTCTCTATTCCAATTCCATAGTCTTTACCATAACCCTTGTTGCACGATCTCAAAGCTAGAATATTTCTCCTTCCACAACCACTATCAAATCCTCCATACACTTGCTTTCCTAGCCTCATCCAAACACACCCTTGCCTAAACACCTCATCCAAGATCTCGCATCAACAAGAATCCACTTCTGCTCTCACCCATCTTTACATAACTGAATCCTAAATCCTTATCAACTCTAGTTTCTGCATTTTTCGATCAAGATCCTAATTGAATTCCCTTAAGAACACCCAAAGCAGTATTATGTTTTTAACATATTATAAAAATAAAAATAAATTCTCTTCAGCAACAAAAGACAAAGTTATGAAGAAATAACCAGTTATTACAAGCATGCCATCTATAAGAGTAACAAATCCATTATGTTTATAGAAAGCATGCAGTGTGCCTTAAAATAATCCACTTTTACTTATATAGGGTATGTACTGGTGTGTTGCTTATAAAAACAAGAAACTAGTATGCACTAGTCTGACTAGCAATCACATTTCAATATTAAATATAATTGTTCATCAATTTGATGGTCTTTGAAATTCAAAACAGATATGTTTTAAAAAAAAAAAAAAAAATCAATTTAAAGCCCCAATTCCCACCTTATTGCCACCATCTTTCCATATTGACATGACAATGATCACGTTCACAAATTCATGTCAAAATCAGTGGGTAATCTCTAAAAAAATTGATGAAATATTATACGCAAGCATACATACATATATACACATTTCTGTATGTGTAATTCGGGCCTTGCTCACATGAATGATATTTTGTTTTGAAAATGATTTGAGTTACACAAAACCATAACTAGAACTGAACCTCTAGCCAATCACAAGCTCTGAAAAACCTTTGCTCTGACACAATGTTGTAAGCTTCCAGAGTTACTCTCACATCTTCAATCTGTCACTCAAATATTGGAATTTTTTGGGTGTTGGCAAATGCATCTAGTTGTTAAAAAACATAATTTGAGGGTATGATTCAATATTAGAAAAGCACATTGATTCATAATTATTGTCTCACATCAGTTATTGCTTTACAGGTCAACTACCTCTACAAAAATACTTTCTACTAAAGCATATTGTTATCTCTCTCTTCTTTCCCCTAATAAATACTTTCTATTAGTAAAGTCTCTTGGCTCATAACAGAGAATTACAATTGAGTCCTTGTTTTCAATTTTCACCTACCAGCACGGGGGAAAGGGGGTGTTATTAATAGTGAGAGAGCTACCCTGCATCAGCAGCAGAGCCACTTAG
The DNA here is from genome assembly GCF_002906115.3 of Quercus suber. Classification (NCBI taxonomy): domain Eukaryota; kingdom Viridiplantae; phylum Streptophyta; class Magnoliopsida; order Fagales; family Fagaceae; genus Quercus; species Quercus suber. The sequence goes on from NW_027069808.1 coordinate 179,155, forward strand.
ACCAGGGGAGCCATGGTCCTCCCAATTTAAAGATTTCATAGCTCAAGCTAAGAAAATTATTACAATCGATCTACTTCGGGTAGGAAAGAAAAAAATATATACATATTCACAGCCTATGAATTCAGCACAAGTATTTGATATATAATATATATACGTGTGTGCGCGCGCGCGAGCAAGGGCATTTAAAGACGTTATAAAAAATTAAAATTATATTTTGTGATGAATAAGCACCAACAAGCCTTAAACACAACTCAGTGTTAATGAATAAAGGTATGCTTTGGAAATATTTCAGCAAATTAATATATAATACAGTTGAATATAATATTGAAGTTCCAGAAGATGTCACTGAATAGACATTATTATGACCACAATAATTTTGTAGTCCAGAAATATTTCTCCTCCCTCGAGAGGTAAGGATATTGGAGTTCAATCCATAATGTTTACAGGGTTAACCAAGCCTCCCCTCCCCTGAAGTCCACAAAAAAATAAGAATTTCCTGCCCAACCGGCAACCACTGCCCCTGCTGCATAGCTTAGTCTTTGAAGCCATCATGTTTGACCAATAACTCAACTATTCACCCTTGAAATTTGATGCTGGAGGAAAACAACCTCATTTTTCCAACCAAACTAATGCTAGGATCCTCCATTTGTGCTCCATTGCAACTTAATGGAATTTAATTGGATTCATCTTAAACCATATCTCTATAACACTACACTACGGAAAAAAAAAAAAAAAAGTCTTACCCAATACACACGGCTCCCATTTTGATAAGGTCTAGGAGAGGTAGTTGGTAAGCAATCTTATCACTACTCTACAAATGTACTAAATTTTGATTTCCTTTGTAACACTATTATAGTCAAGAATCAAGATTACTCTCCCTCTCCAATTGCTCGAAAATCTCTCCTATCAACCAATCTCTCTCTCTTCTTCTTCTTTTTTTATTTTATTTTTATGAATAGAAAAAGATTTTATTTTTGATAGTACGCTAATTTGGGGTGGACAGATTTGAACCTTAAACATTTATGTTAGAGACACCAGGAGGTACTAGTTGAGTTATAAGACTTTTGGCAATAAAGAAGTATTTTATTCAAGATAAAAGTTACAAAGAAGGGGGCCTGCAAGCTTCCTCCCTATGGACATCACCCAAATAGGGAGGGCAGCTACCCAAATCAAAATATAGAGTCACTTTTCAAGGACCATTTAGCAAGAACATGGGCTGCAGCATTTTCTTCTTTAGCAACCCAGCAAAAGGAAGGATATCCCAACCAAACTCAGTTCTCAACCTCAACCAACACCTCCATTCTCTAGATATCCCAACAAAAGTCTCAATCTCATTTCCTTCTAGGGATGATCTCAAGTTTACTTTTATTTTTTTCTTTTGAAAATACGTGCTACACTAATATTTGGGACCCGGATTTTTTATTCATGAATTCATGGTAGATATTTCAAAACAATACATCATCTTTTGCACTAGGGTAAAAAGAAGAATAGTAGAAAAAGAGGAAACCAAGTCCTTTTAAACGTATTCAAAAAATCTAATTAAAGTTTGCAATAGAAGAATTTCTCAAACTTGAAACTTACCAAGCATTTCTAAACAAGTACATGAAAATAAAGTTTGCATAAAATATTTAACAAAACCAAAACATAAGACTTCATAAAATTTACAATCAGAACAATGAATTCTTATAATTAAAACCTATCCATTCCTTATGAATATTCCACTAAAAATTCCCAATTTTATCATGTTTCATCTGTTATAAAATAATTAGCTGATATTAACTATAATAGTCATAAATACACAATCAAATTACAGAGATAGATAAAATGCGTAACTTGGCAGAAATTATTGTAATTACTATGACAATTTGATTCTCTAAATTTCCAATCAACCACTTATCTATATTTTTACACATATGATGTGTGATAAAAAGGTGGTCTTGTCTAAAAGTCAAAATCTAAAAAAATTTATGCTATAGAATCAGCTCAGCAAGAATGTAACTTGATGTATTGACAACAACAATACTGGTATATCTATACGAGAAGGAATAAAAATGATCCAAATATGAGATATATGGACTGTAGTCATATCGAAGGAACTATAAACTTTAAATTCCATTGAGAAGATTCTTCCAAAGCAACACTAGCTAGGCATTAGATATCCATTTTCCTAATTCTTTTTTCCCCTTTCTGGAACTCAATGAGATGGGGTGTGAATAACTTAGAACCAGCTTCATGTTAGTCATGTTGGAAGTAGCATACAAGTAACTTGGACAATCAATAGCGCCTTTGAATGACAAGGTAATTATGTAGGCACTTGTTAAGCTACATCAACTCTTCAATCTTAATTAGTTTTCCAATTCCAATGTCAGCTAAAATGCTCCATGCTAACCCAACTCTCTAAAATCTCCGCATGCTCAGGTAAATTATGTAGTTTCATGTACTGTTGACCTTTGAATCTAAATATATTACTGCTTGATTTGAAGCTGATCCAAGTATCTTGTAAACCAGATGATTCAGGTAATTAATGGCATGGAAGCATCTTCCAGTTCTCAACTGTATGATAAGAGTGCATGAAAAGAACTGGGTTTCTAAAATCATAAAAAGAGAATGAGATATTAATAATTAACAGGCTATTAGAACCCTCAAAACGAAATAGAATCTAATAGGTTACTCGCTACTTGTCTTCAGAGGCATTGATTGGTGGAAAAGTTTATTGTGTAAAATACTTCAACTCCCCTGAATTTCATCGAAAATACAAGAATATCCCTTGTATTTCTAGAAATTACAAACATGTCCTTTGTTTCATATATGGTGTACACCTCAATCCTATATATTAACAATATGAACAGAAACTATTAATAAACTTATGCACCTTAACGTCCAGCTCCTTTTGTCATAACTCTACAATAAACAATATCACCATTCTGTCTTACCAGTATTTTTCATATTCTTGTTTTACACATATTGGGGAATGCTAGTATGTATGGTCCATTTGTTTGAGAGCGCCAAACTCAGAAAGGGTGATTCTGTGTGTGTGTGTGTGAGTTTCCATATATACATTTGTCTGTTAAACCTTCTTTTTTTTTTTCTTTTTTTTTTTGATAAGTAATAAGATTTATCGATATCAAAAAAGGGACACCCTAGTACACAGAAAGTGTATAGCGATGAGATCAAATAATCACGTATAAAAATTACAAAAATATAGAAAATCAAGAAAGGAAGAGTAAGATTGGTTTCGCAAAGCAGATAGCCAATCTACTAAGGTACTAAAGAAAAATAACTTGAGGTCTGAAATAGATCTCTCATTATCTTCAAAGCACCTACTACTTCTTTCCCTCCAAAGACACCACATGAGACAATAGGGAACAATTATCCATATATGATCGTTTCGATGATGACCAAACTGCCCTTGCCAACAAGCTAGGAGCCCCAAAACTGACTTTGGCATAACCCAACTTACTCCAAATAAGCCCAAAACCATAGACCACAAGTCCATGGCAACCAGACAACGAAGGAAAAGATGGTCAACTGATTCACTATTACACTTGCACATATAACACCAATCCAATATCCAAACCTTCCTTTTTCTTAAATTATCAATTGTCATACATTTCCCCCAAGCTGCAGTCCAAACAAAGAAAGCCACTCAAGAGGGGATCTTCTTCTTCCATATGCTTGTCCAAGGAAAACATAAACCATTAGAGCCCACTAGCAGACAATAATAAGCATTAACCATAAGGCCCTTAGTTCTATCTGGTTTCCAGCTCATTTTATCCTCCCCAATTCCCTTTACAGAAATTCCATATATGGTATACATGAAGCTCTAAAGAAACTTACATCCCAAAGAAGAACTCCATTTGTAAACTTCATAAGCTCAGCCGCACTTGCCTCCTTATCATGACAAAATCTAAATAATTCAAGATAGCTGGCAGCAAGAGGTGTCTTCCCACACCATCGGTCTCACCAAAACTTCACTCTTGACCCATCACCTATTTCATACACAATATAATGTGCCAAAGAAGTCCATCCCCAACTGATATATTTCCACAGACTAACACCATAAGGACCAGCAACTGAACCTGTACACCAACCACCCCATACACATCCATATTTCACCTCTACCACTTGCTGCCAAAGAGCATCCTCTACCACTTGTCTTAATTGTTAAAGCAACTAAACTAAAAGCTTAAGCTAATATGTAGAGAGGCCCAACAAGAACATATACGCATAGTCAAGCACTTACACAAGCAATGTGAGATTTATTTGACACCCTCTCTCATATGTAGGGTCAATATATTTCAGAATCGAGACAAACAGGCCTGATGAACCAACAGAAACTAAAACAAAGGCACAAAAGCATGGCATGTGGAGTCCAAGAACAAAAAAATTGGGCTCTAAAACTTAAGCTAGTAAGTACATATACCAACAATCAAGCACAAATTGAATCGTTGTGAGACTTTCTCAACATTAACATCGAAGGCTTCTCTAACAAAAATTGGATTTAGGGGACAATTTGAATAGGTGTTCTCAAAATAGATGAAATTTAGGGGACCATCAAATAGATGAGTAATTCATGAGCCATGAAAATCCTATGAGAATGATTTTGTGATACTCAAGCTTCTATGTATAGTGCAAACAGCCGAGCATTTCAAGAGCAGACAGAGAATATTGAAAATAGTATCATTTTTACTGGACATTCGACAAATGAATAAAATTTATAGCCAATTTGGATGTATTTTATTTTTCCTAAAAACTAAGGAAAACTTATAGAATTTATTGAACAAGCTGGGCATGACAAATGTCTATACCCCAGCTTGGAAAATTGCTAAGAAATGAAATGTACAGTAGCACAGTTTCTAATTACAGAAGTAGAGGAGCCAGCCCAATCCAGAGGGTTAATGCTCAAAAATTTTAACAAGGTTAACCTCTATCAAATTTCTAATGTTTCTTGCCAAGAATGTATTGCTCAAATATACAGCCAGGCCAAATTTGAAAGTTAATGTTAAGAGGAAGTGGGTTATTTCATGCCAGTGGTAATATGTAGTGCACACATTTAAAACAAGCAATAATGCCAATTATATGGGAATACATGCCTGACATTCTGGTTGTCCTATTCTTTCTGGGAACTCCCCCTTCATCCGTGCAGTGGCAATAGCCTAGTATAAAACAGAATATAGTAAGTTAAGTTCCCATATACGAAAATTATGTCTAGGTAAATATTAGAACATAAGACTCAAATACTTTTCAAGGGATTGATTCAACAACATATAACTCTACATTTATTATACTAGCTGAACAGGAAAGAATATGAAGTATACTAAAGTCCAGAGGATACTGAGTGTTTTTTTGTATGCTTCAACATATAAAGAAATGTGTGCTTAAGGCTCAAAGTCAGCATCTAATCACCCTGGTTTGAGTATTTGTAGGAAGGATGACATGCATATGCATATAAAATTATGTTTGTTCCATTCCTACCCCTCCAGATTTGTACATGATAGAAATCTAATCAAACAATACTTCCAATCAATAATGAAAAAAAGAAACTAAAAAAAAGGTTACTGAGAGTATAGACTGTCCTATCAAAATTTAGAGCCAGGCAAGAGAGAATTATAAAGCTAATTTTACTTGAGTCGAGTCAACTTAAGAGGAAAGCCCATGGTTTAGAAAAAAGATAATAATAGAGAAAAAAAATTTAATGATGTGGAACCTCACCAATAATAATAGATAAAAAACAATAGAACAAAGAATGCAATGGTTTCTATGTCTACGGCTCTATGCACTTCAACTAGCTTAATAAATCAAAGATGACAGCTAAAAAAGGCTTCAAAATCAATTCATCTAATCTCATAACATCGCATCAATATTCTCTCACTCAGATAAATTTGAGTTGATAAGAATTTGTAAAATTATGCAAAAGCTCATACCAGCTTCCTGTTAGGAGGATGATTAAATCTACATGTTGCCCCAAATCTACAGAGGCCAGTCCTTATGTAATAAGAACAATCTGGCTCTCCGGGACGCTCAGGATATGGCCCAGATTCCATTGTTTCACTTGATCTCAAGTTCATTTGCCACATTGCATCTGAAATAACATTAGCTGAATAAGTCCGTACACATATCTTTTGAAAATTCCTCAAACAAAAAGGTAGTGAAAACTTATTTAAGAGCATTCTTTCATCCAAAATCAAATTCTTGCAATCTCCAATCCTTTATTTTGCATTTTTGACTACCTTCCCCATCAGGACCCCCCCTAAATTAGAAGAATATTAGCCGGAAAAGTAGTTAAGAAGTCTTCTTTTCTACCTTTCCCATTTGAATCCACTCCCAAGAAAAATAAAAACAAATAAAGACAAATATCCTGTTCCCATCTTTTCCATTTTCATACCCATCCCTCCTGCTATATGGATTAAATCTCTATGTGCCCCTTGTAAAAAAGGGAAGAAGTACCACTTGGCTATAGAAAGAAGAGATTATTTAATATGAGAGAGACAGAGAGAGGGAAAAAAGAAAAAGAGTATACAGAACACTACCAGATCAAATAGATGCTTCATTCAATTGTAAAGAAAATGATGACAAAGGAAACAATCTTATCTATTACAACAAAAGGCTTCAACAATTACAACTAAACAAAGGCAAATGCACAACCATTGGGCTTAACTAACATCAACTTGTCATTTTCTTATCACACCAACAATGTAAATTAAAATATTCAAAGTTCCAAGTCTCTGTTTCCTGGGACTCGCATTTAATAAAGCTATAGTGTAAGATTTCACAATAAACTTGAATGTTACTTAAATTAAGTGAAATGGAAGCTTTTTTTTTTTTTTTAATGTTTTTACTGAATTAAGTGACAAGCAAGATAACTAAATCCTTAGTAAAATATATAATTAAGAAAATCTTCTTACCATTTCAAGCTCAAATTTAAAAGGGCAGGTGTTTGTGGGAGAAATGACCAACTTAGACCACTTGAACATTTAAAATGGTACAAAAAACCTTATTGATCAACAACTGAAAAAACAATACTAATACGACAAAGAAAGCAAAACCAATTTTAAAATAAAAACAATTTACACACTGCTTATCCTTGATTTCTATTGCAACTGCATGAACAAGAAAATAATAAATTTCTGGTAATTGTACATGATTTTTTACATCAAAGGACACTTTTAAGTTAGAAGAAATCCCAATACTGATCAATCCCAAATTTATCCCCACCCCCCTCCCTCCCAAAAAAAAAAGGAAGACCATTAAAGGAATCAAAAAGATGCAAAACCTCAGAATTCACTGAAATTAGTCTCTTCAACCATGGTCTGCTAACTTAATCTATAATCCTCACACAAAAATACTCAAATTTGAAAAATATAGTACAAATTACAAGAAATTTTACGTTTGAATCTTGAAAGGGGTGGAGAGGACATTTTAATACACCTTACAACATGAATCAAGCCCATCAACAAATTAAAATAGAAAATTACATTTCTTTGTGCACAGAATTCAAATACAAAAAGAATGATGAACCTCAAAATTACTCAATTTTGAAAGGTATAAATCCAATCATCAGAAATTTAAGCTTGCTGTTAATCACAAAGGGGACAGAGAGGACATGTTACCCGCTTTACAACAGGAATCAAACCCATCAACAATTAACACTATACAATCGCATTTCTTTGTGTACCCGAATTAGTAAACTTCCCTGAAAAAAAAAAAGAATTTGAACCCAATTGTATTTAAATAAAACGAAAAAAAAAATTGAAAATAAGTCCAAAAGAAAACACAATCTATAATCCTTGTACAAAAATACGCTAATTTGTGATGTACAAAACAACATGTTTAGAAAATTTTAAGTTTTTATATAAATCACAAAGGTGACAGAGAGGAGAGGACATTTTCACTTCAAAACATGAATCAAACCCATAAAATATTCACACTATAAAATTGCATTTCTTTTGTACCCGAATCAGAAAAAATAAATTAGAAAAAGGCAACCAATTGCATTTAAATAAATATAAAAATAATAAAGCACGACCAAACATAAATAAAAGGAAGGGGAAACGAAGACAGAAACCAAAATTGAATCCCAGCCATAATGTGAAAAAAAAAATAAAAGCAAAGAAAAAAAAATTAATTGAAATGAATTGCTTAAATAATGAATTGACAAAAAAGAGAGAGAAATAATGAACATTAATCGAAGCAGAAATCATTGAGGGCAAAACCGACAATTCACGTATGAGTCCTGACAGCCAAACAAACTTTTGTAATAAGCATTTCGAAAACGCAAATGAATTTGCATTTTTCAGACAACAACAACAGAAAACAGAAAACAGAGGAAACATAAAACACAACAAAAACAAAAAAAAGTGTATGCAATAACTAATAGTAACTAATAAGTGCGTGTGCGTGTATACATACAGACCTGGGTTGGGTGAGAGCGAGGGAGGTTCGGTCACAGAGACAGCGGCGGCAGCCGCGGCAGCAGCAGCAGCCGCGGCAGCCGCAGCAGCAGCAGCAGCTCGGGACATCGGAATTCCGGCCTCGAATTCCATCTCTCCATCACGCCGGAACTCCCATTCCCTTTTCAAAAACAACCACTCACCACCACCACCACCACCACCACCACCAATCTCCCAACCGATCAAACAGAAACACTAATCACAATAACCTTCTATTTTTGTTTTCAAAGGCAGACAGAGAAACAAAGAGAGAGAGAGAGAGTTTTTAGAGAGAGGTAGAAAGAAAAGCGTTCTCTTCTCCTCTCCACAAAAACATGAGAGGCTTTGCTTTCGTTTCCCTTTGCCTTTGCCTTTGCCTTTTGCTTGCTTTGCTTTTTCACCCGCGTTTCGCCAAATAATAATAATAAAACGGATGCATACTCTTTTCCACGCGCGAGAATGTGCTTACTATCTTCACTCGCTTTATATTTTTGACACGTGGTGGAATCTGTGACTTTAAGCTATTGGTCCTGATTATTGTGGTTTTCTTAATTTTTCTTTAGCTTGACTTTGGATTTGGAAAATACTGATCGTGACACGTGGTCGATGCAGAAAGTAAGTGTAGAGAGTTTGAAATTGTTCGAGTGGGGGTGAAGAGGAACCGGATACCAGAAATTCGGACCGCTTAACATAACTTCTTTTACTATTTCCAGGTAGTTTTTTTATACATTCCAGTAACTACTGTTCCCTCTTTGTCTCTATCCTTTTTTCATTATATAATTAATTTTTTAATCAAATATTCTTTTCCTAAAATTTTTAGAGGATATCATAATTGTTAGAAAATTGAACTATTCTCTAGACATAATATAGTGTAGCATGGGATAACCTTATTTTCATTGGCTCTTTTTATTTTAGAAAAAATAAGTTGTTAAGCTAAAAAAATGATCTTATTCCTATTGTTAAAAAAACATACATAATCCTTTTATCTCAAATTAATACACTTCATGCTAGAAGAGCATGCATTAAAGCTTTAACATAAGGTGTTTAGTATTTGGCACACCAAAAAAACAAGTTACATAAAGTGTTACCTTCAAAAAAAAAAAAAAAAAGTTACATGACGTGTTTCAAATACCAAAAGGTTTTAGCATTTTTTTGCCATACTATTCTACTAATAGAACGGTATGGACCCAAATGCTGAAACAAAATTTTTTTTTAATCCTCTCTCTCTCTCTCTCTCTCTCTCTCTCTCTCTCTCTCTCTCTCTCAAGCCAACCTTCAACCACCTGTTGCCACCACCCATCATGCCTTCACATGCCGCCACGCCCATTGTGCCTCTGCATGTTGGCTCGCCATTGCAATTTGAGTTGTGGGATGATTTTGGCTGCAGTGGTGGTGAGTTGCAGATGGGTTTCAAATGGGATGGGTTAGGTGAACCTAAGGATGGAGCCACTTATTGGCTTTGGAGGACAATCCCCCCCCACCACCAAATTTTTTTTAAAAAATATTAGTATATATGTCGTACTAATTTTAGCAAATTTTGTCCTATAAAATTACACTTTGTTCCCCTTAATAATGCCATTGATTTATCCCCCTTAATAATATCATTGATTCCTTTAAGAGTAATATTATAGCCACACACTTTTTTACAAACTATTAAGATAGCAAATTTTATTGGTTCACATCTCGACCCACCATTTACATAACTTTTTTACTTATCAATAATCACTCACCACATCTTCTATTTGTTAAAAAAAATATATATATATATATATAACTCTAGCAGTTTCCTCATTTTAAAGGTCATAAATAAATTTATAGATCTAAAATCTAAAACAAAATATACAAGCCCCCAAAAATTAGCCCAACAACAAAAATTACTAATAGCTAAGCTAAAATAAATTAAGTCCATTAAATTAGTTTCACCCAAAAACTTTTGTCATTATCCAGTAGCATACACACGCTAAAAATAAATAAATAAATAAAAACTTCAACAACGTGGTTAAATAGCAGTAGAGCCATTGCACAAAAGTAGCATAGTAGAGCCCCTCCCCCCCCCCCCCCTAACTCTAACTCTTGGCTTCGTCCTTGGGTGACCAGATGGGTTTCAGTCTTTTTGATGGGTTTCATATAGGTTTTTCGTCTAGTGGTGGTGAGTTTTAGATGGGTTCTAGGTTTGTTTTGTTTTGTTTTGGTTTTTTTTTTTTTTTTTTTTTTTTTTTTTTTTTTTTTGAGTTTCAAAAGGTGGTGACTGTGATTAGTTCTAGTGGTGGTGAGTAGTGGTGAGTTTCAAATGGTTCTATTTTTTTTTCCCCTCTGGTGGTCCTCTAGTGGTGGTTATGGTGGTGGTTGTGATTGGTTTTAGTGGTGGTGGGTAGTTTCATAGTGGTGACTTTCAGAGAGAGAGAGAGAAATGAATAAATAAATAGAATATGAAATTAGAACATGTGAGGTAGAATGTATTGTCAAATGCTTCATTAAAGTAGTAAAAGTAAGTTTTGGTGTGTGAAAATAGGATTTTTTTTTTTTGTTTTTTTTTTGCCATGGTGATGCTGATGCTCTTATGCTCCAAAAAACTATTTGTTTGGATAGCGAATGTTCCACAAGAGATATGTGTGGATTTTGCACTTTCTTCAATGATATATTGATTTTTGATTCTCAAAAAATATGTATAATTTTTATAATTTTTTTTGTTATGTAAAAAATATATAATTTACCTCACTTCACATGTTTTTGTCTGTCATTAAAATCATTTATGTTCCTTTACGTGTCTTTATCTTTTATTTTAAAAATTTTGTTTAATATTGGTAAAATGGAAAAACAATTTAGTGTTCATAACTTATGGTAAAATGGAGTGGAGGAAGACGAAGCTTTTTTAAAACTTTTAAAAGAAAATATTTAATTTTGTAATAATTACTCTTTTCTCAACTTAACTTTGAAATAGTATTATGTGATGTTGAACAAGAATATTTGAAATATATATATATATATATAAATAAAAGAAAAGGTTTATTTCTAAACCAGTTAGGAGGAAAATTAAAAATTCCTACAACCCACAACAGGTTTGTTTAAATGACAATTTTTTAGTCACGTGACTTTTTAAACGAGTCATGTGATTTGTTTATATAATTCACATAAATGATCATATGAATCTCTACGTGGAGGATTTGAGAAGATTCCTCCAAACCTTTGGAGGTTTTTTTTTTTTTTTTTTTTTTTTTCCTTTTAATAATTTGATAATTACAATGAGAGAAGATGTCTTCATTGGACAAAGTTCTTGGCATTTGGGAGAAAACCTTGTCCATAAAATAAAAAATTAAAAAAAAAAGAAAGAAAGATAGATAACTATATGATAATATGCATTTTGTTTGTTATCTCATATTTGTGGACCCTTGATTATGAAGCTGTTTTGTAAAACCACTCGTGGGTATTTGGAATTTGGTGTAAATTATGTTCATGAATTCAAATTTTAATACCATGTCTCTATCACCACCACACACCCTTGGTGCGGTGGTCACTCAACAAGTATAAGTGTTTGTGTGGTGTGGGAAGTAAGGGCCAGGGTTCAAGTCTCTAGGATGGAACTTTACATATATATACACTTAAATTAGGTTAGAGTAGAAATTCTATCTTGTATATATAAAAAAAAATAAAAAAAAATAATACCATTTCTCTATTTGTTGGAGATAGGTTTTAGGCTTTAGATTGAGAAAATCAAAGAGAATGCAAAAGTTAAGTGCCAATTTATTGACTTATAATTAATGTAGCTGAGAAATGGAAAGAAAAAAAAAATAGAGAAAAAAGAAAAAGAAAAAGAAAAAAAGATCAAGCAAAATAAAAAGGTTATCCGAAATGGGTGGCTACAGAACCTCTTGCACTCTAATGAAACTAATAGGCAGATTTAGAAAGTCACTATCTTTCGACCTATGTGCTTATAATGAAAATTACTCCTTTGATTTAATCTAATAGTTGATAGATATTGACTTCATTTTGGTGAATTGGATTCAAGATATGGAAGGTCCCACTAGTTTACCAGATCTACAATATCACAATAGATCTCTACATCGACCAATTCTTCACAATTAAAAAAAAAACCAAAAAAACAAAAAACTTAGAGCACCAACAATGGTGGTACTAAAATTGCTAAAATGCAATTTTAGCACAACAAATACTAAAAAACAAGCTACAATAACGGTGGTATATCTAAATTTTTTTGCAAATGGTGAACAGTAAACTGTTATCTTTTTCAAGATCATTGTAGCTCCAAAGAGAAGAAAAAAAAAAAAAAACTATTGCTTATTTGGTAGTTGTGAGTGGTAAAAAGACAAAAAATGGAGAGAGATAAAGAAACAAAGAATAAAGTAAGAATAAAAAATTTTAAAAAATGTGAAAATATACTTTTGATATCCACATTTTGGCCCGATTCCCATTTTGATCATTGTTGTCAACCTACTAGCAGAAAACTTCTACATGATAGACAGAATGCATATGTGGCAAACATTAAGCTGATGTGGTTATTAAAATAAAATTTTTTAAAAATAATTTGCCATTTAAAAACACATAAGCATATTAATAAATAAAAAAGCCACATAAGAAAAATAAAAAATAAACCTACAATCTAATAAATTAAAATTATTAAATTAAAAAAATTTGTTTTCATTAAAACCTTAGGCTTGACATTGAATTTCTTCATCTTCTGATAAAAGTAGAAAAGCTGAAGAGCTCGATTGGTGTCGGAGTGAAATCAGATAAGGATTTTGAACTATTTTTCGATAGGGGGTTTGTTTTGGGAGATCATGAGTTCAGACAGTTGATCGGCGGAGCAAAAATGGTTAGAGTGGTTGAGGCAATAGATGAAGGCATTGTAGGAAGTAAAAGTGTGGTGGAAGCCTTTTTATTTGGAGGTCTAGTGGAAGATCTTGAAGGTGAGATTTAGGTCAGGTTGGGACTTGAGAACTTCAGTGATGAGGTCTGGAGTGATGTGGAGGAGTTTGTTGAGGTCGAAGACAAGGTCTAGAATGGTGCGGCTGTCTTGTTGTGAAGCCTAAATCGATGGTTGTATTGTGTTGTTGTGAGGCCCAGATCGGTGGTTGTGCTCTGTTGTTGTGAAACCTAGATCGGTGGTAGTGGTGGTGGTCGATCCCCACGGCAAAGCCTCAGGTAGTGGCTCTCAAACCTCTCTCTACCTCACCCTCGCTCTATTCCTCTCTCTACCTCACCCTCGCTCTATTCCTCTCTCAGGCTCGATCCCACCTTTGATAGGCAGTTGTTTGGGTGATTTGGGTTATGGGTTTGCCATTGGTTCAACCACAACACTGCCACCATGACAAAGCCACATCTCTACCTTTCTTCGATTCTACCATCTTGAGAATTTTGATGGGTATTTGGAAAAGAGATGGTTTTGGATCTACACTCACTTTGATCTAGGTTCATTTAGATCTTGTTGTCTATTGGAGGGTCTAAGGTTGATTTGGAAGTTTTTAGCTTATGATTTTTGTGGATTTGATGATAAGGCTTTGCTGGTTGCTAGGAAATTGATAAAGGAGTTTGTTTGATTGAAATTCTGTGTATTTGGTTGGAAATTTATGTTATGGGAAATATTGTATTAGGATAATAATTTGAGTCGAATGTATAATTGATTTTTGTGGAAGAATTTGGGTACAAATTTTGGAATATTATGGGTTTCTATTCTTTTGTTCTTGTGATTGAATATTTTGGGCTTGTCATTCTTATGTGTTCATGATCAAGATGAACACAGATCTCAATTAATGTGTTTCTTGGTTTTTATCTTTTTTATTTGATTAAAATTGATAAATTATTTTTTATTAAATTTAGAAACTTATGTGGAGTTGAACTTGTCATTTTTTTAAAGCCAAATAATTTTTTTAAAATATTATTTTATTGGCCACATTAGCATCTAACATGCCACTTATGCACTTCGTCTGCCATGTGAGAGTTTTTTGTTAGTGGGTTGACGACAAAGACCAAAATAGAAATGATTTTTCGTTTGTAGGGCCGAAATAGTAGCAAAATTAAAATAGGGACTAAAATAAGAATTAGCCCAAAATATAGGAACCAAAAATATATTTTCACTAAAGAAGAATAATGAGAATATTTAAACAAAGTGGTAAAAAAAATATAGAATCATTAATATTGGGTTAATTGTATAGTGTGGTGTTAAAACAGTTAAAATAAATAAAATAGCTTTCTGAGGACTACCAATACGGATGTATCAGTCTCCTCAAATGTTTAGATAAACTAACCCAAAAAATTCAACTTTTTCTAGTTTAGCTATCTATGTTTTTTTATGCACAAACAACAAACTCAATACTCTAATTACCATCACAATGTTGCTATTGCAATTTATAAAAAAAAAAACTTAAAGATTGGTTACTAAATAAATAAAACAAAATATGTGGTTTTTTTTTTTTTTTTAAGAATACTAAGAATTTTAACACACAAACAATAAAAAAAGAGAGAAAGTTAAAAAAAAAAAAACTAATAATGATGTAAATCTAAAATGATTTAACTTTTTGAGGGTTATAAATAAATATTAATTAAGAATATAATTATATTTATATAATAATATACACCTTCCAAGAAGTTCACAATAGACGACTACAGCTCTACTTTTTATATTTTATTCTTTCCCTTTCTCAATTCTCACGCACCTCTCAAATGTTAAAATAGTGCAGTGACGAAATATTGACATTGATGCTGAGTTTTTTTAGTGTTTAGATATATATATATATATATATATATATATTTGCTGCTACACGTAGTTGGAAAGCACTAAAAACTCCATTTTGCCACTTCAGTATGTGAAAATCTTTACACATTTTTTTCCTGGATTTGATAATAATATTAAAAAATATATACTGTATTAACTAAAAACTTATGTTTCTGTTAGTTTAATTCGGATTATTTTAAAGAAAAAAAAAACCTATAAAATCAAATCTTATATATGGTACAGGAGGAAGCAGAAAAGGAGATTTGTTTCGAAAAAATTGTAAGGTGCACCGTACAACTGAAGTGGGGCAATAATATTATATGGCAAAGGCAAACCATGTCTAGTAAGTTAGCAGCCAAATCTAGTTACTGAGAAAGCACAGTGTAACTTTCCAAGGTTGTCAAATTTTCTAAGTCATGTTTGCGTTTGAAACTTGAAACTTTGAAAGTACAATGACTCGTTCAATATGTACCATACAATTACGTTTATTCCAAGAAACAAAATCATCTTGGAAATTGTATATTACATGAGGGACCACTTCCTTTTTTCCTTTTTCTTTTTTTGTAATAAACGGTACTGGCGAGTTCAAATTCTTTTTCCATGCTCCTTTCCTCTCTTAGTTCTTTTTAAAGAATTTCATATTTTTTTGACGTAAAAATCAAAATGCATAAAGTAAAGTCAGTTTTCTTTTTTCCTTTTTCATTTTTTTTTGAAACATAAAGTAAAGTCAGTTTTCTTAATTGTTAACCTTTTTTTTTTTTTTTTTCAAATAGACATTTTTTTAATCTTTTCTTCTAATATATTATAGATTTATTATGGTTCTAAAGGGGGAAAAAATGTTAGGGTCATATTTTTCTATGTATTGGCATTTTTTTTTTGTTGACAAAATGCACTTTATCTGTAATTGAATAGGTCTAAGTTGAGTTCATTGCATTAAAAAGTATGCAAAGTTTACTTTACAAGTGGTATTATTAAAGTCATGAAAATTGAACCATGAAACAAATGAAGAAAAGCTAATTCAGTGAAACTCGACACTAGCATCTATCGAGACTTAATGAAGGATTCTCGACACAAGATTGACACCTCTTAATCTATTGAGCTTTGCAATTTTAGAATTCTCATATCTGAATTTCGGCCCATGATGATTTGGATTGCTAGGGCTTCATTCTCTAAACCTCTAAACCATATAAAAGCCTTATTTTAAAGTCACCAAAGACATAGAGACTCAATTAGAGAACTCATACACTCTATGAGAAGCCACTGTGTTTTTGTGCGGCATGGGTTTTGTAACTAAGCGCTTCCAAATCTTCAACCTGCTTTAAAGTGAAAAACTTTGCATCCAACAACAATTAATCAATTACTAGGAGTTAGACATGTACTAGGATCCTTGCAAAGGAAGAAGTCTCTACAAGATCAAATCCAATTAGGGATTAGAGTAAAGATTCAACTATAGGTTGGTATTTTAGAATAGTATAGGGTAGTGGTAAGATTTCTTATACTTGTAACCGCTTGTTCTTAGTTAGTGGATTCTTGAGAGTGGTGACAAGAAAATCATCTGGTACAATTTTTGCCTTACGAGAGATTTTCCTCATTTGTCAACAAATCATCGTGTTAATTTATTTTCTGCCGCACTTAGTTTATTTGATAATTTGTTGGTGCCTCCATGATTTGCATGTAATTTGACATAATTAATCAACTTGTGTAATTGAATTAATTAACCAAGGAACGAGGTCCTGAATGGTTTCCACATATGCCTTCATTGAATTAATTAATCAACTTGTAACTGCTTGTTCTTAGTTAATGGATTCTTGAGAGTGGTGACAAGAAAATCATCTAGTATAGTTTTTGCCTTACGAGAGGCTTTCCTCATTCGTTAACAAATCACCATGTTAATTTATTTTCTACTGCACTTAGTTTATTTGATAATTTATTGGTGCCTCCATGATTTGCATGTAATTTGACAAAATTTATTAATCAACTTGTGTAATTGAATTAATTAACCAAGGAATGAGGTCCTGAATGGTTTCCACATACGCCTTCATGGATTTCTCGCAACACATATGTTGCTTCCTCAAGAGTCAGGCATTTCAAGTATGGCAATGAAAATCCCCTTCTGTAAAGTTCACCATTCATGACCGTGAATCTGCCTGCCCTGACTTTAACCTTCTTTGCTTCTAACGGGTTAGATGGGAGTTGGCCTTCTTTGATATAAGAAAGGATATGGTCCATCCAAGTGCTAGGTTATTGGATTGAAAGGGTCTATAACCTATTGATACTAGGGCTTGTCTAGACTGCCATGAGCAACTCTGTTGTCGTTGAGGCATCTTCAGTTGAAGCCAGTCTAGCGACCTTGTCAGCAGCTGAGTTATTCTTCCTTGGGATTTGTTCGAACTTGACGTCATCAAATTCGTCAATAAGTTGAGTTGTTAGCTTGAGGTACTTCTTCATTCTCTCTTCCTTTGCTTCATATTCGTTGGTTATTTGCCTAATAACTAGCTTAGAATCAGTCCTCAATTTCAAATTCCTAATCCACAAAGCTTTTGCAATTCTCAGGCTGCTTCATACTCTGCTTCGTTATTTGTTGCTGGAAATTGGAGTTGAACTCCATACCTAAGGACGTCCTTTTCAAGTGATGTCACAATGATACTGATGCCTCTGAGCACTGTAATAGACGAGCCATCTGTACAGATCGTCCAATACTCTGCTTATTGATCTGCATCTGGAAAAGTAAATTCTGCAATAAAATCTACCAAAGCTTGAGCTTTGATTGCTGTTCTTGGCCTGTACTTAATATCAAATTAGCTTAGCTCGACAGCCCATTGGATCATGCGCCTTACAGCATCTGGTTTGCTCACTACTTTCCAGATCGGCTAGTCCATTGTTACCATCATGGTATGAACTTGGAAGTATGGACGAAGCTTCCTTGAAGCCATGATTAACAAGAATGCCATCTTCTCTATTCGTAGGTACTTTGCTTCGGCTCCCTGAGAAGCCTGACTTGTGTAGTACATGGGTCGTTGTACCTTGGATTGTTCACGGATCAATGCCAAGTTGGCGGCTGTTTGTGACACAATTAGATACAAAAATAGCTCTTCTCCTTCTACTGATGGACTCAGCAATAGAGGCTTGGCTAGGTACTACTTGAGGCTCTAAAAGGCTACCTCACATTCGTCCGTCTAATGGAAGGCCTATTTAAGAGTTTTAAAGAAGGGAAGACACTAATCAGTGGCCTTCGATACAAACCTGTTTAGTGTTGCCACTCGCCCTGTCAGCCTTTGAACCTCCTTGACTGTCTTTGGTGAAGTCATGTCAAGTATGGCTCTAACCTTATCTGGATTTGCCTTAATTCCTCACTGAGATACCATGAAGCTTAGGAATTTTCCTAATAAGAACCAGAAAACACACTTCGCAATGTTGAGCTTCATTCTATACCTTTTCAAAGTATCAAACGTCTCTTGGAGGTCCTCTAGGTGGGTTTTGGCTTCCTTGCTTTTTACGAGCATGTTATCCGCATAGACCTCCATATTCCTGCCTATTTGTCTGCTGAACATCTGGTTCACTAATCTTTGGTATGTGGCACCTACATTCTTCAGTCCGAACAATATAACTTTATAACAGTACACGCCCTGGCCAGTGACGAACGTAGTTTTCTCTTGATCTTCCTTTTTCATTAGGATTTGGTTATAACCTGAAAAAGCATCCATGAATGTTAGTAGTTCATGACCAGCTGTCGAATCAACAAGCTGGTCAATTCTGGGAAGGGGAAAACTATCTTTGGGGCTTGCATTATTTAAGTTTGTGAAGTCCACACACATTCTCCACTTTTTGTTGGACTTTTTTACCATGACAACATTGGCAAGCCACTCGGGGTAATAAACCTCTCAAATGAATCTAGCAGCTAAGAACTTTTCCACCGCTTCCATAACTGCTTTGTTTTGTTCTGGGGTGGTACTCGTCTCTTCTGTTGGATGGGTTTTTTTTGTTGGGTTGACATTAAGACTGTGCTCTATTACTTGTTTGTCAATCCCTGACATATCTTCATGGTTCTATGCAAAGATGTTCGGGTTCTCTTTCAAGAACTTCACCAGCTCATCATTTAAGGACTGCTAGAGCTCCTTTCCTACCTTGATGGTTTTGGATGGGTCTCCTTCCACCAGCTTTATGTTTTTCACTTCCTCCATGGGCTTGGGTGGTTCCTCCTTTACCATCCAGGTGTGATTTTCTCTAGACGCTAAGAATGCTTGGTAACATTCCTTGGCTAGAAGTTGGTCATCACATATTTCTCTAATCCCGAGTGGGGTCAGGAATTTTACTTTCAAGCAGTATGTAGAAGTTGCAGCCTTAAGGCGGTTAAGGGTTGGTCGTCCAAGAATCACATTATAAGATGAAGGGCAATCAACAACCAGAAACTCTACCACCCTTTTCACCTGAGCAGGGTAAGTCCTTGCTGTAATTTGCAATGAAATGATGCCTTTTGGATAAACATGGTCTCCACTAAAATTGACCAATGGGGATCTAAAGGGTCTGAGGCGTTTTGGATCCAACTTCATCTATTGGAAAGCCGTCATGTACATTACATTTGCCAAGTTTTCTATCCACCAACACTCTTTGAGTGTTGTACTAATGGTTGGCATAATGACAAGGGGGTTATCATGTGGCTACTTGATCCCCTTTACATCTCGCTCGGAAAAAACAATGTCGTCATTCTTGGTACAATGATGTTTTGCTATTAGGTGTTTGATATGAACACTATTTACTTGCCTTTGGACTGCCTTTCTTAAGGACTTGTATGATCCCCCAACAATTGGCCCTCCGATGATTGTCCTTATTTCTCACATGATTTGCTTGGGATTGTCCCAGTCTTCTTCCTTATGGTCATTGGTGGTCTTCTTTTCTATCCGTTGGCGGGCCTGATAATCTTTCTTGACAAACTTTTGAAGTTTTCCCCTTTGGATCAACTCCTCTATCTGCTTTCTCAAATCTCGGCACTCGTCAGTATAATGACCATGGTCCTTGTGGAAGCGGTAGTATTTCTTTGTATCTCTTTGTTTTGAGGACAAGCTTAATGGTTTAGGCCATTTAGTGTTGGGTCGTCCTTTATTTGCATGAGGATTTTGTCCATAGGCATCAGCAAAGGTGTGAAATTCAGCTTTTTCTTTGATGATGTCTCTAGACCACTTTTGCTAGCCTTGGCTTTTGTGAGATTATCTTTGCGATCCCTTTTATTACCCCGGGACTCAACGCTTTCTTCCTTCTTTCGCTTACTCTTCAGTCCCTTTGCAGTTAGTGCATCTTCCCCATTCACGTATTTTTGCGCTTTGAACAATAGCTTTGTCATTGCAGTTGGAGGAGTCTTCCCTAGATAGAAGATAAGGTCAGGATTGTTCAACCTTGCTTGGAAGGTTGTCATTACCACCTAATCACTTGCTTCATCAATTTCTAGAACTACTTTGTTGAAATGTTTCACATACTCTCTTAAGGTTTCTCCTTCCTGCTGCTTCACAGTTAACAGATAGAAGGTGGGCCTCTAATGGCGTTGGCCCCCAATGAAATGACAGACAAATGAGTCACTCAACTGGTCAAAATTTGCAATAGACACCATTAGCAGTTTACTGAACCACACCTTACTGCTCTCTTAAGGATTGCCAGAATGTCCTGTAAATGACTTCATTTGGGGTCTGCTGGAGGCTTAGAATTGTTTTGAATGTCTCTATGTGGCCCAGGGGATCCTTAGTGCCATTGTAAACTTCCAGCTGAGGGAGACGAAATTTGGGAGGTAAGGGGCACTCTAAAACGCTAATAGTGAAGGGTGAGTCTGTCATTTTGATCATGCCATCAAGGTTTACTACTGTC
This sequence comes from Quercus suber, assembly GCF_002906115.3. Taxonomy (NCBI): domain Eukaryota; kingdom Viridiplantae; phylum Streptophyta; class Magnoliopsida; order Fagales; family Fagaceae; genus Quercus; species Quercus suber. Next base: position 200,164 of record NW_027069808.1, read on the forward strand.
TTACCCTTCATGGTGTTTTTGACTTCATCTAACTCCTTCCTCATGTTCTTCATCATTTAATCACTATCGCAAGTTGATTGCGCAGTGTGTTCTGAAGTTTCCCTTCCGCTATTCCCTGGGCTCTGGGCTTCATCATCATTGTCATTGTGGTTACGTCAAGACTGCAACATACTCGTGCCCTTGGGACGTGCCTTTTGCTCCAACTCTTCATTTTGTTTCATCAATTCTTGCACATTAGCTGTCAGTGCTTGAATTTGTTAAGCCATTACCATCGGGTCCGGCGGTGTAGTTGTGGTTAAGTCCATCGGTTCTAAGGAACTTAGTTAGTAGAGAATTCAACAGCTTATGGTTAATTTCCCACAGACAGTGCGAAACTGATGAAGCGCAATTTCGCCTCGTCAATATGATAGATGACCTGAGATCCCGTGTAAGAGAAAACACCAAATGAATAATGGTACCGGTTTGAGGCCTACCAAAAACCCTCCGATGCTTAAGTTAGCTTACACTCTTTAGAAATCTGTAATCTATAGAGCAATTTTGTGTGTGTATATATCCCTCTTACTTGTCTTTTGTGGCTTTATATAGCCTTATGCTGAGTTAATGCTTAGTGTAACGTTACACTGCAGCTGGAGGATTTAATGCTTAATGATGGAATCTCAACGTTTGCTATTTGTAATGGACCTTTAACTGCACATTATTGGCCGGAGATAACGGTTCCGTTCTTATTTATCATTTAGTCATTGGATGCTGTCTAGAGTTAATGCACTTATGCTCATCCATACTCTTACTCGTCATTATTATGGACAGTTTGCAAGTGACAGACGACCATTTATGCGCTACTCATCAAATATCATGTATTACTCTTTTTACCCTAACAATTTTTAGCAAAAGATGAATACCACTACTCAATGTTAACACGTGCAATCCTTACATAAAAATTATTATAACATAATAATAATGATGCTTGTTTATGTAGAAAGAAAAGATTTTATGAGTATCCGTAAAAAATAAAATAAAATAAAAAGATCTTAGGAGTAACAAATAAGGTCGTCCGTAGGAGCTTTGTGTATTATATATCTTCTATTCACCTAGAGTGTGTGTGGGTTACTTAAAAAATCTATACTTTTCTAAAGTATCATATCATATCATTTTATGGTCTTGGTTACTTATAAAAATGTCAATTAGATTATCTTTATATTATTCTATTTAGAAAGCTCAACACCAAATATACATCTTCTAGATTCGCATTATTCAAATGACATCTTCACGATTCCCCTTTTACCCAAGGAAAAAAAATTGATAGAAAAAAATGAAAACGAGAGAGGAGAATAAGAATATTGACGTTGGACAAATGAGAACAAAGCAATGAAAAATTAAACAGCATGAGTTAAAGGAAGGAGTACCTACACTTGTTTAGAGTCAACACTAAAAAAAAGAAAATCACGGAGGACAAGCCTTAAAATAAAAATACCGAACCTTAATTCTAATTTGTTAAAAAGAATGGTAGATTGCTTTATTATAAAAATAAACTAGATTTTAATTAAAAGCATTTATGGTAAAATATTATTTTAGGCCTTAAACTTTATCAAAAGTATTTTTTTTTTTTTTGTCTCCCAAACTTTTAAAGGTTCTTCTTTCGTCTCTAAAATTTGTAAAAAGTTATTTTCAATAGTTTAGAAACAAGAATAAAGATGGAAAATTTACTTTTTTTTTAATAGTTTATAGATGAAAAAAAAAATATATTTTAAAGTTTAAGGGTGGAAAGTGGAACATTTTTAATAGTTTAGGGGGTGAAAAAAAAACTTCTTTAAGTTTAAAGATGAAAATAATTTTTTGGTAAAAGGTTCTTCTTTCATCTCTAAAATTTATAAAAAAAAAGAAGTTATTTTCAATAGTTTAGAAACAAGAATAAAGATGGAAAAATAAATTTTTTTAATAGTTTATAGAAGATTATATATATATATATATATATATATATATAAATTTCTTTAAGGGCGGAAAGTGGAACATTTTTAATAGTTTAGAGATGAAAAAAAAAATTAAAATAACTTCTTTAAGTTTAAAGATGAAAAATAAATTTTTGATAAAATTTGAGGACCAAAATAATATTTTAAACAAACATTAACAACAAAAAACGTGGGGTTTGGGCCTAAACATGTTGTAAAGCAGGACAAACAGTCTATATGTAAATAAGGACTTACAAGAATAGAATAGGGTTAGCTAGGTTCCCTATAAATACTTTATAGTACAAATAGCACCCAAGACTTAAACCAATAACAATAAAAGCCTAAAATATATAACAAGAACATAAAAATTTACGGCAAATTGTTTGCCTACATCCATGAACTGCGCAAGTACAAGAACACTTTTAAGAAACCTAAACCCCAATTACACCTTTAACTCTCTCTCACGAGAGTTGACTTGTTGAGGCTACCTCTCTAAGGTTGTGTGTGTGTGTGTTTTTATTTTATTTTATTTTTTATTTTTTTGGGGCGAGCAGCTAGGAGATCCTTTTCCTTTTGTATTTAGTCATGGCTGGGGTTGGTAGTGGGTTGTGGCAATTAAAGCCATATCAAGACTTATGGCTCGTTTGGATTGAGTGGAGAGGGAAGGGGAGTGGAAGAGAGTAAAGTAGAGTTGAGTTGGTTGAAAATAAGCTAATTTTGACCAAATTCTACTATATTCTCTTTGCCCCCTTCTCAATCCAAACGGACCGTTAGTGAGCATTCACATTACTTCGTGCAAAAATTCATATTTATTTTAGCAAAAGAGCCTATGTGTACTATCTTATACAACCACTTTTCAAAAACATTTACATTAGATTATTTATTATATACTATATTTCATTAAAATATCAATCTTTCTTGATTTTTTTAAATTATTTATTTTTCTTCACATATAACAACCACTATTCACTTTCTTCCGTCATCCATAGAATATTCACTTTCTTCCTTCACCCTTGGAACAAGTAAAGAAAGAATAAAAAAATAAATGTAAAATGAATAATGTTAGTGTAAATTTACATAGTTATTTTAGAAATTTTGCAAATTTACACATCTTTAACTTGACTGATATGGGTGATTTTGAGACTTAAGAGTTTGTTTGGGATTCGCTTATTTTGTTGAAACTGAAAACTTTTTGTTGAAAGTACTGTAAATAAATGTAAAAGTTAATTGAAATAGTATAATAGAACCTATGAATAGTACCAAAAAGTGCAGTGAGACCTATGAATAGTAGCAAAAATAAGTTGAAAAGTAAAATAAGTTGACCTTTTAAGCTGGAGCAAAATGCACACTTGAACATGTAAAATTGAATACTTTTCTATTTTGCATTTGACCGATGCAAATGCTCTAAAGAAATTTAACCAAATCTCTTTCATAAGCCCAAGCCAAGACAGTAGATCTGAAGTGATTTGCAATTCACAACTTGTTCTGCTTTAAAGACGCGCTTATCAGAATTCTTGGTTGCATGAACAATCAATTTTTGAGGTTGAAGACGAATTTGTTGAATATGATAAAAAGTGAATGGAGAAAACTTTTATCTGGGGGTTTTCCATTAACTCTATGCCAGAAAAACACTTAAAAAGAAACATGATCTTGTCAATCACCTCGTTAGCACCAACCTTGAGTTGAGTGTGTGTTGACACATAAATCAGCTAAATTGATCTAGAACTCAAGAACAAATCCGCTAATATTATTCACTAGATCGGTGGTGCCAGACAAGCAAATAACCCTCCATACTTTGAAAGCTAATAAATGTTTCCGAGATTCCTCCTCGTCAATGTCATTGTCGTTCTTCTTCTTGCTTATTATCAAGGCCTTCTTCTTTCTTTTTATCAACGGCTCCTTGTGTTGCTTCACAGGAGTTAGACATAACATCGATAGCGATGGCGGTTGCTGCATGCTTTTGATTTTGATAGTGAACCAGAGAAGGCTATATATATGTATTAGTTGCTAATCTGTATGATGCATGAATAGTTAAATAATTATGCAATACCAATAATTGTTCTAAATTAATTATAAAAAAAAAAAAAACAAAAATGCACTACCATGAATTGTTTTTAGTAAAGATTACAAAAAGAAGTTAAGATATATACTTCCCCATATACATATTTAACTATTAATAAGACCACATATTACATATGCAAACTTATCATGATTAACAATTATGCTGCAAAGAAAGCATGCAAGATAGGAATAACAATTAGATCAATATAAATTCAAAATGTGAAAATGCACCAACAAGGGGGTGGTTGAATGAAAATTTTGAAAAATGTCTCTCCTCACTTGAGACAATCATAATCCTAATACATTTGGAATTCAAGCAAGTATTCAACATTGATCAAAATAACTACAGTTGAAAAAAATAAAAAAATAAAATCAAATGCAAATCTGTTTCAGCAATATATAGTAATGGTGCAGATACCACATGATGACACATCTGTGGAGATTATCTTTATCATTTATGTTATCTTTATTTGAGTTTATCTTTAGTATTGGATTAGTATTTGAGATTGTTACGATTATTGTATTAGTATTTGAGATTGTTTAGGATTTGTTTAGGAGAGTTTATCTTTATCATTATGATTCCTGGAAGTTGTATATAAAGCTCCAGATGGTTTCTTTTGTATTTTACAGACTATTATTATTATTATTATTATTATTATTATTATTGAGATTATTTGCATTGATTTGTTTGGTGGTGATTCCAAACACTTTAGGTGGGAAGCCTAAGGTTCCCGGTAGGACTAATCTAGGTGGGAAGCCTAGGTTGTCCTACATCAACTTGGTATCAGAGCCCAACCCGATCACCCTTTTAGCAACCCAAATTCATGATTGACAACCCATATCCATACGCACCATCAGAAAACAAATCAATCGCAAGACATGCCATTACTTAAATACTTTCCCCACGAGATTTACAAACCAAAGCAACCCAATTTCCTACCTCATGAGATCTACAAACCAGAACCTGAACCAATCTGTACCATATACCCCCTTTGGCCACATGAATTCTTCATCCCAAAGCCAACAGAGAAACCTTATACTCCCTCTAAGCCTATGACCCCCATTCATGCTCAAATCTAGGACCACCACAAGGAATTTTTTTTTTTTTTTTTTTAAGATTCACAACTTCAATCCACCAGATAAGAGACAGAGACAAAAGAAAGTTGAAATCCAACACCAAACCGCCGATCCCACCAACAGAATGACACCATCGCACAACCTGCCGCTGAAATCATCACCAACAGCCGCCATTGACATGCCATCACCATCACTCCCACGATTTGACTCACCAGCTCTGATCTCCACCATTGCACACCACCGATAGTGAACGTTGATGAGCCACGCCGCCTCTTTGCCATTGACTCTTGCGAGCTCCGATCCCTTCTCTTTTTAGTTTTCCTCTGTTTCTCGTTTCTTTAGCTTCCGTGTGTAATGTTTTAGTTTAACGTGTTATTATTTGGCACTAGCAGGTTTTAGTTTTATATTTTGGTCTTTCTTTACTGTATTTCAAAAGAAAAAAAGAAAAAAAAAGGGTTAAGTTAGGTCTACGAAGTGGGCAGAATTCTCAAGAAGGCTCCACTTCCACTACCTGTGAGGAACCACAAGCCCACTTTCACCATTGTTATTAGTGTGACCCACTGTCCTCTGAGGCCCAGGTTGTTAAGTCAGCCCATCCAAGGTGTGGACTTTCCTATCTCAATGAATTGAAATGCACTTTCAAATCTAATATCAATATGTCTACTATGTGCCTCAACTTTATCTCAGTCACATGCTACTGCTTTTATCCTTTGTTTTGCTTAAACTTCCACATGACTTTGTTGTTTTAGTTGCTGGTTTTAAAAGAAAATCGGAAAATAAAATCGGTTTTTTTTTTTTTTTTTTTTTAGAAAAAAGAAAATAAAACACAAAAAAAAAAATCCTTTAAAGTAATTAATTCTCAATATTAGTAGTTGAACTAGCATAATCACATTGTCACAATTAGGCCCTTTTAATTTAATTCTTGTTGAAGCTAGTACTGCTTGAATGCAACAACCTGTGGAATTCATGACTTCTTTTCACATATAATTTAACTTGAGTATTATCCTTACTATTCACTTGCTAGAATTAGTTTGTTGATCTCTTTGCATGCATTTGCGTAGTGGTCGTCTAGTAACTAGTTCTAAAGAACATTCTAATTCCAAATTAGAGTCTAATTCTGAATCCCACTCTAGTCCCCAATCCTGCCTGAACATGGGTCCTCCTCCCCAAGATGAATTAAGACAAGCCATTGTAGAGCTTATTGCCCGTCTAGGCCACTTAGAGGCTATGTATGACGAGGATAATGCACATAATGGAAGAAATAATAATAGACATGGCCCTCATCCTAGGCAAGACCATAGAGACAATGAAGACAACTCAACAAAGCATATCAAAGTAGAGGCCCCTACCTTCGATGGTGTTAGGAACACTCAGGTCTACAATGATTGGGTGCGAGAGATGGAGCATTTTTTTGAGTGGTATGAATTGTCTGAGGATAAAAAAGTTGGGTTTGCCAAAATGAAACTTGTAGGAAGAGCAAAACTCCATTGGAATAGTGTTGTTAACAACCTTCGTAAGACCCGCCAACCACCCATAACTCTTTGGGAAGAAATAAAGGCCAAGCTCAATGAAAAGTACTTCCCAGTCTCTCATCAAGGCAACTTGTTGGATCAATGGCATGATTTGAGACAAGACAATAGGTCTTCTACTAAGTACGTTGAACAATTTGAAAAGTACAGGATACGTAGCAATGCAACTAAAGATGAGCTAGTTACATTAAGTAGATTTAGGAAAGGTCTCAATTATGATCTTCAAAGGGAATTAGTGGCCTGACAGATCTCAACTCTTGATGATGCTTATATCTTAGTGCAAGATTTAAAGCTGATCCCTAGGCCCTAAAGTGGAAGGAGATTTGACAATCGCATGTGGCCTCACAACAATTTTGATGGTCCCCAAGGTAGATACCTTCAAGGTACCTAAAATAGGCCTTATCCCAACAATAGGCCCTTACACATAGAAGAGCCTAACATTGAAGACATTGTAGAAATAGAAGAGGATGATTCCACCCAATTAGCTTGCATTAGAGCTCTACCATCTTTTGATAGTCTCAGTGAGGGTAGTCTTGATACTTTTGTAATGAGTGTTGTTAGGTGTACTTTAGCACAGTCCAAAGAAAGTGATGATTGGAAAAGAAATACTATCTTCCAAACCTTTGTCAAGTGTGGAACCACAAATTGCAAGGTTATCATTGATAGTGGAAGTTGCATTAATGCAGTTTCTTCTAAACTTGTCTCCCTCCTAGATTTGAAGATAGTTGCCCATCCTAAGCCTTATAAGGTTTTTTGGGTAGATGATTCATCTATCACCATCAAAGATAGGTGTCTTGTTCCTATTCATATCCTCTCATACAAGGCTCAAATTTCATGTGATGTGATTCTAATGGATGAAGGACACATAATCTTGGGGCGGCCATGGCTCTATGATTTAGATGTCACTCTTTATGGTTGCTCGAACTCTTGTTCTTTCATGCACAATGGAAAAAGGATTAAGCTTAATCCAGCCAAAACTAAGTTTGTTAGTGCAAGTAAGGCTAGAGAAGAGCCCAAAAAGCAAAGTATGAACCTCATCAGTCCAAAAGAACTTGAAAGAGCTATCAATCAAGACTCCATCATCTTTGCTTTGGTTGTTAAGGAAGTGCATTAGATAGCTTTGAAGAACCAAGAAAATAAGTACGGCCAGTGCTTCGAGAGTTCCAAGATGTTTTCCCTAAGGAGTTCCCAAATCAGTTGCCTTCTCTGCGTGATATTCAACACGCCATAGATCTTATCCCGGGAGCAGCACTCCTAAATTTTCCCCACTATAGAATGAGCCCTCCTCAACATGATGAGATGGCTAGACAAGTGGATGAGCTCTTGCACAAAGGATTTATGTGTGAAAGCTTAAGCCAATGTTTAGTCCTTGCACTCTTGACCCTAAAGAAAGATGGATCCTGGAGAATGTGCCTGGATAATAGCGCAATCAGTAAGATTATTGTGAAGTATCATTTTCCTATCCCTAGTTTAGATGATATGTTTGATATGATGTCAGGAACCACAATATTTTCGAAGATTGATTTGAAAAGTGGATAAAATCATATTAGGATTCGCCTAGGTGATGAATGGAAGATTTCTTTTAAGACAAATGATGGTTTATATTAGTGGCTTGTAATGCCCTTTGGTTTATCAAATGCTCCTAGTACTTTTATGAGAATGATGACACAAGTAATAAGGCCTTTCATGGGAAAATTTGTGGTAGTGTACTTTGATGACATGCTCATTTATAGTAAATCAAAGAAGCAACATTTGGACCATCTTAAACAAGTTTGTTGCACTTTAAGGAGAGAAAACTTGTATGCCAACCTAAAGAAATGCTCTTTCTTCACTAATAGTGTCATTTTCTTAGGTTTTGTGGTCTCATCCAAAGGAGTTTTTGCTGACCCACAAAAGGTCAAGGCCATAGTGGATTGGCCCGAACCCAAGAATATTCATGAGGTTCGTAGTTTTCATGGGCTTGCAACTTTCTATCGCCGCTTCATATGTAGATTTAGTACAACCATGGCACCAATCACTGATTGTATGAAGCAAGGCAAATTCCAATGGTCAAATGCTGCTAGTAAAGCATTTCAAGAAATCAAGAAGAAGATGACAGAAGCACCGATGATGCGCCTACCATATTTTGATAAGGTCTTTGAAGTGGAATGTAATGCGTCTAGTGTAGGCATAGGAGGAGTTCTTAGCCAAGATTGTCACCCTATAGCTTACTTTAGTGAGAAATTAAATGAGGCTAAGAAGAAGTATTCAACATATGACAAAGAACTCTATGTTGTGGTACAAGCTTTTAGATATTGGAGCCATTATTTGACACCCCATGAGTTTGTCATTTATTCTGATCATGATGCTCTCTGCCACATCAATTCCCAAAAGAAATTAAATGCTCGACATGTCCCTTGGGTTGAGTTTTTGCAAAGATTCTCTTTTGTTTTGAGACATAAATCTGGTGTTGAGAATAAGGTAGTTGACGCTTTGAGTCGCCGAGTCACCTTACTTTCTGTGATGAGCACAAAAGTCAAAGGGTTTGAGAAGTTGCAAGAGGAGTATGGATCTTGCCCAGATTTTGGAGAAGTGTACACTACACTTAGGATTGAGCATCTTCAGGTTGTTGATGATTTTATCCTTCGAGATGGCTACTTGTTTAAAGCCAATAAGCTTTGTATTCCCTGCACATCAGTTAGAGAATTTTTGGTTTGGGAAGTGCATGTGGGAGGACTTTCAGGACATTTTGGACATGATAAGACAATTGAAGAGGTAGAGAGGCAGTTCTATTGGCCAAGTCTTAAGAGAGATGTTGCTAAGATAATTAGTCAATGTCGTTAATGTCAACTGGCTAAGCATTGCAAGCAAAATATTGGCCTTTACACTCCTCTACCAGTTCCACATCGTCCTTGGGAAGATATTAGCATGGACTTTATACTAGGTCTCCCCTATACCCTTAGGAAGTTTGATTCCATCCTTGTAGTGGTAGATTGGTTCTCTAAGATGGCTCACTTTCTTCCCTGCTCTAAGACTTCTAATGCATCCAAGGTAGCCAATATTTTCTTTGATAAGATTGTTAAGTTGTATGGGTTACCTAAAACAATTATGTCAGATAGGGATGTTAAATTCATGAGCTATTTTTGGAAGACCCTTTGGCACATGATGGGAACAAAGTTGAAATTCTCCACAGCATACCATCCTTAAACTGATGGTCAAACTGAGGTTGTCAATAGGAGTCTAGGAAATCTTTTGAGGTATCTCATAGGTGAGAATGGTAAAACTTGGGAATCTATACTCCTTGTAGCCCAATTTGCATACAATAACTCAGTCATAGGTCCATAGGTATGAGCCTATTTGAAGTTGTTATTGGTTATACACCTAGGAGACCTTTAGACCTTCTCCCAATGTCTCACATGATAAGGTTTTTGTGTCTACAGTAGAGTTTGCTAGTCACATGCATGAGCTGTATAAAGAGATCAACAAACGAATTCATGCTAGTAATCTTAAGTATAAGACTCAGGCTAATTTACATCGACGTCATTTAGACATTGATGTAGGAGATTATGTTATGATTTGTATCAGGCCTGAACGGTATCCTTCAGGAACCGTTAAGAAACTACAGGCTCGCAGTGCTGGCCCATTCAAGGTATTAAAGAAACTTGGACCTAATGCTTATGTGATTGATATACCTTCAGATTATGGTATTAGTTCTACTTTTAATATTGCTAATTTAATTGCTTTTAAAGGTCTAACAGTTATTCCCTATGACCCTTTTGATGATCCTCCCTCTTCTTCTTTGGCTAACCCTGTCCCTAGCCCTACACCATCTTGTTTCCAAAAGGCACATAAAGATATTATTGATGTTATTTTGGATGAGTAGTCTCTTTTCACGAGGGATGGAACAGTTCGATGCTTCTTGGTTTGTTGGCGAGGACAACCTGATTCTGATTGTACATGTATCACCAGAAAGGAGTTGCAGCAACTTGATCTCGCTCTTTTGGAGGCTTACTTGGATACACTTGCTACCACCTTATCTCTACCTCCTATCACCTGCGCATATGAGCGTCGACAAAGGCGCCATGCTGACTCAGTGAGCTTATGGCTTGATGGAGTTTATTCTGATGTCACTTGATCTTTATGAGCTTTACTCTATAGGGTCGAGTTTCTCCCACCCCAGGGGAGTTGGTGCGGACACCAAATGATGACACATTTGTGGAGATTATCTTTATCATTTGTGTTATCTTTATTTGGGTTTATCTTTAGTATTGGATTAGTATTTGAGATTGTTAGGATTACCGTATTAGTATTTGAGATTGTTAGGATTATCGTATTAGTATTTAAGATTGTTTAGGATTTGTTTAGGAGAGTTTATCTTTATCATTATGATTCTTGGAAGTTGTATATAAAACTCCAGACGGTTCCTTTTGTATTTTACAGACTATTATTATTATTATTGAGATTGTTTGCATTGATTTGTTTGGTGGTGATTCCAAACACCTTAGGTGGGAAGCCTAAGGTTCTTCGGTAGGACTAATCTAGGTGGGAAGCCTAGGTTGTCCTACATCAAGTAGCACCTCCCGTAAAATTAAATTTAACATGATTACCTATATATGTTGGGTAACTTTTTCTTTTCTTTCTCAACTAAGAATAATATCAATACAGATGAAGTGAATTATTAATCCGTGAGGCTATTTTTGAAGACATAGGCTGTGGCTTTGACTTTTCACCAAAAATAAATGCGCTTCATTTGTCATATATAATATCCAAACAATTAGTAAAAATTTCCAACTCAATAATGAAATTATTCTTTTGAAAAAATTGCTTCAAAGTGCAGGATAAAGATTATGATCTCATGAAATTACTCATTCTGATATTATGACATTAATCTCAAAATGAAGTTCTTCACATTGATCATAAGCTAGGCTTTGGAAAATCCATCTCAATGAAAAGAATAAGGAGAAAATAAATATAAATTCCATAAGAACTCTAAAAATAATAATGGATTTTTGGAAATCATATTTTTTGGATGATTTAATAAATGAGATGGATTCGAAATTTCCGTCGACAAATTCATTAGGAGAAAAATATATCCATCTTACAAAAATGGGAAAATGACTATTTGGTTGCAAATGTGGGGTTGGAGCCTTAGGGATGATCGTCCTTGAAAAGCATTCCAAGACATTCAACTTATTTACAAATCTAGAATTAAAATCAATTATCTTGTTTAATAAACCACATCAGTGACACAAACTCTTTTGCATCTTAGAAACCATCTAAAGTCTTTTTCTTTTTCTTGGGAGAGGGAAGACTCTCTCAGAAAGAATTGACAACATTAAATTTTCTTAGGCTCTTATAACCTGATTTGAAGCATAGTAATTACAATGGATTATAAAGGTTTTTTTAGATGCCTCTAAACAGCCCATGTTTGGAGGACCTTCAAGTAGGTGGTCAAATTAATTGGAGCCTTTAGATTATTGACTCTAAACCAAAGGGATTTGAAACCCGTAATCAAAATTCCTCCACAGTTGCCCTAAATGAACCAAATCAAGGTAGAATCAAACTAACTGCATCTTTTATTTATTTATTTATTATGCACCAAATATAAAAAATCCACAAATTAAATCCAACAAAACAGAAAATTTAACAGAACAAAAGCAATCCTGGTAAAACGAATTAGATGAAAAAAAGTGGCCAAAGAAGAACCATTGGGTGAGGCAGCTACAATCTCACATTTGGGTTTTGAAGGTGTTGAAAGTTTCTACCAATAGATGTAATCCTCAAATCCATCAAAGTACTTGTAGATTTTGATTGCAAAAACAAAAATAGTTTTATAAATAAGCAAGAGAGTCATAGTCACTACATTAAAGCAAAATTCCAATTAAAAATTATTAACAAATTAACAAAAATTATAAGTTATTAAGTTGCCATGGAGGCGTAGTTGTACCAAGATTCACAGTATGTTATAATTGTTAACATCACCTCATAAGATTGATTCGTAATTAATGTCCATTGCAGCTTTGGTTGTCCCCATATGCCCAAAACAACTATTGAACTTCTATCTTTGAAAACCCACAATATCAAACCTCTTCCATGCTGCCGAATATCCATAGTAAAAGAGACTGGTGAAATCCATAGTACTTTGCAAAACTGAATCTATAACAAAGGGCAAAAATAAATGATTAAAAAAAATGAATAATTGATTTATAATCGCATAAATTTTCATCATATAACAATATTAATACAATCAGGTAACATATAGCACATGGTAAACAAACATCGAAACTTGATTGCAAGATTTAGAACTGTACGATATCATTGAAGCATGTCCAACCGAATTCAATTTCCAATCTAATATTATTCAACACTTGCACCATATATAAATATGTATTGCCAGTTACACAGATACGTAAATTGCTAAGGTTTATCAAACTAAACCCTAGGAATAAAAAAAAAAAAAAAATAGCAAATAGAAAAAGCCTAACCTTGATTTGATTTCTCAGATGTAGCAATTGGAGGAGTGCTAAAGAAAGAGAAAGTATGAATGGCTGAAACCATCGCTCGAGAGGAGAAGCCTAGCTAGTCGGGTTTTTGTTTTTCAAAGATTTCGTGTGTTATGTAGTTTTTTTTTTTTTTTTTTTTTTGAGAAATTTTTTTAGGGAATGTGTGTTATGCTTATGTAGTTAAAAAAAAAGTTAAATAATTATGTTTTAAAAAATGATGTGAAAAATTGTGAGACCTCCAAAGCTTATATGGCAAGCTCTAGAGAAGTCAATAAAAAGTCAAAGAATTCCGTTTTATAGTGTATACTAGTCATTAACCTGTGCAATGCATGAGATTTATTAAAAAAAAAAAAATACTGCAATTATCAATTGTTGCACTAAATCAAAATGTCTCAAGACTCACTAATCAAATAATACAACTAAACAAAGAAGGCCCAAGCATAACATAAAATTCACTAATTCAAATATTAAACATTGTCAAACCTAGTACACAATGTGCTTGTGCCCAATCAATAATATTAAAGACAAATAAGGGATAAAGAAATCTTGTATATCAGCTCCATAAAAATACATACATGTCGAAAAGATTAATACCACTACCATAGGTCCATTGACAATGAAATTATTTTCTTAGTTACATATATACTGTGAATAAACAAATCGCAATAATGATCACAACCTTATTTTCATAATAAATAAATAGAATATAATTACCAATGTCAAAATCTTTTGCAATGACTCAAAAGAGTAGAAAACATAATACAACACATCTGCATTACGTAGAAGAGTACATCATATATTTAATCAACATAAAACATTGAATTCGGTAAATTGTTATTAATCCATATTTTAAATCTCTTGTAAAATAAATTAAAGACACAACCATTAAGTCCATCAACACATATTTGGCAGCTATGTAAATGCAATAACAAATCTCAAAACAATAGTAGAGACATTTTCTTGGGCAGTGTCCTACACAGCCTTATTAAGTGCACCCCTTTCCAGAGGATCCAAATGTCCCTTATAGTGAAATAATTGGCAAATGGCCACTGAATGTCCTTGCATTTCTCATGAACTTCACACCAGATTTTCCCACTGCATATTTAGTTAACCTTAAAGCCTGCATAAAATTAAAGAATAATTGGTATTATGATTTTTTTTTTATATATAAATTATATATTTAAGTGACAATTTGCCAAACACATCCATCTAAATCCACACATCCAACTAACTTTCACAATCTAAGAAATAGTTACGTCAAAAGCTAAGTTTCTTGTATTAGATTATTAGAGCTATTTATGTCAAATCAATTTCCATTCTCAAATAAAAGACAAAGCATATATATAGCATTCCTAGTTTTATAATATTGAAATCAAGTTAGAGCATATACATAGCATTCGGCACGCAAACTTCTATCAAATCTCAAAGAAATAACTGAGGTTATAAGACAATCCAATTTTTGCAACTCCTTTCATTTAGTTATTTCTTATCTATTCATTTAGTAGTTCTACTATTTCAAAACAACACCTTGAAGAACTTGCCTTTTCCATTGCTCAAATGCACAATGGAAGGCCTAGCTCTCCTTTCGTTTCTACATTGGACAGTGACTCCCCTTGAATATGATGTCTACTTCAAAAGTATTTGTTAAGAGACATGAGCACTTAATAGTACTTCAAAAATAATCAATTTGCATATTTTGAAAAGTATCTTGCAACATAAACTTAACATGACACATATTGTTCATAAATCATTGTTAAGAAAAATATAGTGCACCTACGTTCATAAAAAACTTACCATGATACATAGAATTCTTTTAGGCAACGAATCATGGGTAAGGGGCCACACAAGCAAATCTTTCTGCCAAGGAATTCAATATATTCTAAGAAACAAAAAATGTTATATCCCTCATAACTAAAAAGCAATGCTTTAGCTATATACTTCATTCTGTTTCTGAATTTGAAAGCTCGAAAACGTGTTGAAAAACACAAGAGCTATTTAGACCCCCGATTAAAATTACGGCTCGATAGATTTTACACAACTTTAATATAAAGTGCGGAATAGTGTAAAAGCGAGCGGATGAACAATATAGCTACTTTAATCCATAAACTAAACAACACAGCAGTGTAATGGAATATAAAAGAGTAGGGAAGAGAGATGCAAACACAGAAAACACCAAGACGTGTTTTCGAAGAGGAAACCGAAGAACTCGGCGAAAAACCTCTCCGCCGCCCTCCAAGCGGAAATCGATCCACTAGATAATCAGTTGGGATACATGAGTAAGCAAGAGACCCTCCAAGCCTAATCTACCCGATGTACCTAAGCCCTCCAAGCTCCTACTCCAACAAGGCTTCTCGGAACCGTGTCTTGTCTTAGTTCTCCGGATCCCGCAACAAGCTCCATGTTGCATTTGCCATTCCAGGCTTCTTCCAATGCTTCCCAGCAGCACCAAAATGTCACACAACACTCTCAAAAGGTGTGGTAAGTGTTTGGGCTATCAACCTCTCAATGGTGTGGAAATGGAGAGGGAAGGGTTGAGGAGATACCACAAGCAAGTGTATAGAAAAAGGTGGGGATGACAATCTCTAATTACAAATGTGTTTGGATAGGGTTTTCTCTCTGAAGCATTCCTCAACATTTGTGGGTAATGGGGGTTTATATAGGATAGGTACAAAATGTGTGAGTCAATCAGTACAGGTTGGCAGAACAGCATGTCTCGCGGGTGTCTCGCGGGAAGGCCTTACCCGCGAGATACTCGCGAGAGACAGCTGTCTCCATCTGTCATGACTCTTCGCATTCCAGCATTGCAGGACACATGCTTCACTTCGCGGGAAGCTTAGTCACGAGATACCCGCGAGATTCCATCAGCTTCCAAATTGCTTGAGTCTTCACACACCCTCTATCACACACCCCTTACAACAATTCCCACAACAAATACAGGGTATAAACAATTGATAGTAATTACAATCAAATTTGGCACGGAATAAAAGCCAACAAAACACATAGTTGTAAATCACAACTTTACAATCTCCCCCTTTGGCTATTCCGTGACAAAACCCTAAAACAGACTCTAGACTTAAACGTGAGTTTGGGAACACAGACAAAACTCACTCACACCTAATTCTAGATTCTGATAAGCTCTTGAAACATATGAACAAGTAACTCCTGAAACACAACAACAAAATATTATCATTGTATGCAGAAAACTTGAAAAGCATATGGAGCAATAAGCACATGATCAAGCAGAATGAAATAGAAACACTAAATCATGGCAAGATCAAACGAGTAATCACTATACACAAGCAATTACTATGCTCATTCACACAAGGAATGAACATCCGGATATGCAAGATGATAAGCTCATATGAAGAGTACCATTTGCACATCCAACACTCAACCAATGCAAAATACTTGAGGAATTTGCATCTAGGAACAATCCTACTAGGGCACAAGAGTGTTCATCGCTCAACCAATGCATAGAACGTATATGCATCTAGGAACAATTCTACACGGGCACAAGAGTGTTCATCACTCAACCAATGCATAGAACGTATATGCATCTAGGAACAATCCTACACGGGCACAAGAGTG